>NW_010390173.1:0-10127 GCF_000710305.1 Buceros rhinoceros silvestris | reverse complement strand
CAAACATTCACATGTCAGTTACTGTCCCAGCCCTCCTGCATGGTCTGGTTGATGTCTTTCTGGCAGAAGTCACCTTGTCTTCCATTCTACCTGTTTGTGCTGCTTATATATCACTTACCAACCCATGTCTGTCAAAGAAAACTGGTTTAACCTAAAAATCTAAACTAGTAGATCTTTTGCTCATCAGAGGCTGTGTTTGGTCCCTAAACCAAAATTACTTTAACAGGGTTAACATTTTACCCAAGAGGCCAAAGCAAATTTCACAGAGAGTTCCAGTGGAGAAACAAAGTATAAAAGATGTATAGAAATACATAAGGAGAGGGAACAGAGAAGTGTGTGTGCTGCAAACTGTGAGCTGGAAACATTTCGGATGTATTCAGGAACAACTTACAATAGATGTCATTGTTTTATGGTGCTGTAATTGTTTTCTCTTGAAAACATGAAAAAACCTCAGTGGATTGTTACTACTCAAGGGTACAGGAAAGAGATGCTGAAATTTAAAAGGGCAGGTTTTAAATCTATGAGAAAATACTCTTAAAAAAAAGGCTGAAGGGCAAAGCAGAAACCCTCAGCTATATCAGTAGATATAGCCTGAAGGCTATTCCTGTATACTATTCTGAAGAAATTCACGGCTTGCATACTAGTGAGAAGAAAATGCTGACATAAAATAGTTATGTTACAACCTCCATGACTATGGAAAGACAATAAATGTATTGCTAGACAGATAAAAACACCCTTTGAAAAATGTTGTTTCATCTTGAAGGAGCTGGAAGGCAGACTACACAAGCTAACATTGAAATATAATAGGAAAATATGGTAAAAAGAATTATTTAAATTTCAAGATTAATCTTAGAAATAGAATTTCCTTCAGAAATTTAATGTTAATAATTTTATAATAATGTTAATAATTTTTAAATGTTCTATGTTGCTCTAAAATTAATCTCTAACATTTTCTTCTCTGTCAACCTCCTGCCTCAGAATTTTTCTTTTTACCCTCAAAAAGGATGTGGAAAATATCCACACATCAGAGGATATTTATTTGAAGTCAGTAAGAAATTTTTATAGAAATAGAAATTTTCGCAAGGAAACATTCAGAGTAGTTTGAAATTACTGCACAAAAGTGTTGTTGTAATTTTTTAAATGATAAAAGCAAACTAGTTTCACTCACTCTGTGAAATACTGATCAAATTTTGTACTTTAATGGCAGCTATGAAGACTTGACTATGATAGGTAAGTTGATACTAGCAAACCCCAAAAAGATCTAGCTAAATCAGAGCATGGTCATGCAAGAAAACTATCATAGGATGCAGGTTTTTTTCTACACTTTAGGTGTCTCTGCCAAGGAAGTTAAACCACTACCCTGGTCTGTGTTAGAACAGAACTAATTCTGTTCAGTGATTTTAATTTTCAGCTCAGTCTCTTCCAAGTGACTGCACTCTCTGAAGTTAACAGCATATTACACAGTATCACTTTCTATGAAACAAGAGAAACTGTAACCTCTATGTTAGAAGGAGAATTTTTTACTATGATTTACAGAACTAAAAGGGGTTGATCTCTCTGAGAATTAAAATTCTACAAATTTGACTTCCATATTTGAAAGCACTTCCTCTTTCTAGTCAGTATAGAGTAATACAACTCCAAGCATAGAGTAACACGCTCTGCAGAAGTAATTTATCTTTGTCAGATATCAACATCAGGATTAAATTAATTTCAGTCCTAAAGTGCCTGTTTCTCTTTATTGGTAATAAATGGACTGTAGACCACTAACTAGTAACATCAGTGTAAAACAGAGCACATGAAAACCCCATTTCTCTCTGTTGATTTTAAAGGGAGCCTAGATGACTGTTTTCTTGAAAAATTTCAAATTTAAGTTATTGTAAACAAGGAATTATAGGTCACACTCAGTCAGTGTTCTTTCCAGTAGATTGGAGTTTAAAAATCTCTTGGAAAATAACACTAACATTAATTGTCTGAATACAACTAGTCAATTTCACAAGTGGAAACTTGTGCAAAGTGAAAACTTCCTTCTGAGTTCTTTTATTTTCTTGAAGCATGAAATTACATGTTTTACTTAATTGTTGTCTTAGCAGACAGGTCATTCAAGACACGGAGGATTCTTTGAGGTGGTTTGGTTAGTAGAACTTCAGGTGCGTTATTATTTTCTTTTGCAAAAAAATCTTCTGGAAAAGAAGGTATGAAAGGAAAGCCATTTATTAGATAAGTAAACATGTTTAACAAAGGAAGAATCAAAGAGAAACAAAGGAAATCAAAGAATGAGAGAAGGCACAAAGACTCACAAAGAAGCTTCCATAAAGAAGCATGGTTTTCAGCTCCCCAAATTGTATGTTTGAAGAAAGCGGGCAGAACAGAAACCTCTTTTTATTAGTGCCTTTGGGTGCTAAAATGATGTAAGAATAATGATGTGTACACCACAGCTTTTAACTTCATTTTCCTCACTGATATTGTCTGTCTTTTTCCTTCTCATTTTCAATTTGAAGAAAAAAAATCTGCTAGTAAATGACACCATCTTATCTGCAACGTAGAAGCCTAGAGGGTCTTGTTTGCTGGTGACACACACAGCATGCTGCAGCTCATACATTTTTTCCAATTCAAAAGTGCCCAAACACCTAGCTCTCAGATGACTTGTAACATGATGTATAAGAGTGGATAGTTTCACACAGCTCACATCCTTTTTTTTTTTATCACATTTTGTATGGGGAAGAAAAAGATTTCATCTGTGTCTTTTTGCAGGATATGACCACAACTTATTTTACAACTATTCCTTTCACTATGTTAATAATGGTTTTCTCACATATGCTCTTTAGCAAATTGTATATATGATTTACTTCTGTTTTGGATCTTCCTGCATTGCAAATTTAAATAATTTCAAGAACAGCTCAGCAGATGAATGGCCAGGTCTAGTTTCCTCAATAACTCCATAAAAACTAAACTCATTAACTGAAGGAAACTGAATCAGCTCTGTTGCATTTTTGATGTAGCACCTGGTCTTGTTTAATTGAATTTAATTTAATAGAAATGATCCAATCATTTTCCTACCTTCTGTTCACTCTTTTACCTCTCCTCATAAAGCCACAACTCTCAGGAAATATGTATTACATACACATCAACTCCCAACTTTTTTTTTCTTTCATTGTACCTTGTAAGTCATTAAAAATGCACAGCATTTACGATAATATTTTTGATCATTTGAACTTAATCACATGGACAATAAACTTCAAAAATACAATTACCCGTTTTAATACAAGCTACAAAGTACAGAAAAAAAATGTTAAAAGTGAGATTTTAAGTCCAAAACCAACACCATATATTTGTGGAGGGAGTGAGAAGGGAATGGGCAAAGTTTTGGCTACCGTTCTCCACTTTCTGAGTTGCTTTTTAACATTTGTGCTAATGCTTGGTTGAAGAATAGCAATTTACTGATGTCATAGACCAAAAGTGGTACAGCAATCCATGTCTACTTCCTGAAAATTAACAGATGAGCAAGAAATAAAGCTGACTAAAAGGTGTGCCAGAGTTGCTGTGTCTCCTGGGAGACCGATGCGCTTTATAGAATCATAGAATGGTTTGTTTTGGCAGGGACCATTAAAGAACATATATTCCAACCCTCCAGCAATGATCAAGGTTGTTTTCAACTGAATCAGGTTGCTGAGCCACCTGACTTTGAATATTTCCAGGGATGGGGCATTTACAACCTCTCTGGGCAACCTGTTCTGGTGTTTCACCACTCTCACCATAAAAAATTTCTTCCATGTTACGTTTGGGAAAGGAAGGCAACCAAGCAGAAGGGAGCTTCTTCCTGCTGCCAGCATTGTTTTCCTAGTAGTCTTTAAATGTCTGTGTTAATCAGCCTGGATTTGGAGCCATCCAATTCTGATAGCAACAGTTGGAATGGTTTTAGTGTTCTCAGCCTTGTTTCTGAGTACAGAGCAGGATTGTCTCAAGAGTTTCTGTAATATGTTCTGGTTCTCGACACCGGTGTCAAGTGGGTTCCACACTCAGCATAAGTTCCCTGGGCTTCTTTCTTCCTGCTTGAAGTGCATTTCAGCTCTTCTGGTTGGTGTAGCCTCTCTACCTAGAGGTACCACTGACTTTCTGGAGTAGCTGTATTCAACATTCCTAAACCATCTCCACAGCCAGTGATTTTAGTGCTGTAAAGGAGTACTTCTAGAAAGAGCACTTCTACTGAAAGCTCACTCCTTCCATTCTGTAACTGGAAGAAGAAAGGCAAATACATCTTGTTTATCAATGGGAAGGAATTTCAGCTCTTTGGTCAGCCCTGCAGGCTTATTTTAAGCAATTGCAATATCACATGGTAGGGATAGCCTTCCTGCACAGGCATGAGAAATGCTGAAGAGAGTTTCTTGCTGGTATATCATTCAGCTCACTGGATGGCATACCCAGGCCACCTAGAAATTTTATCAGGTAGCTTACTGAAGAATTTTAAATCAAAAAGCATGGAGGTTCCCAGGTACTTCTGAACTATTTTATAAGAATAACCTTATCTTGTGCTAAAATCCAGAAAAACTAAAAATGGATATGAGAGATTGTCAATGGTTTGGCCAAGGTGAGACAAGTCCAGTGATGTAATACCCTTCTCTATTTCAACAGAAATAGGAGAAGGAAGAAAAGAATTCTTGAGATCTCTGAATGCTTTTTGGAAAACTGAAACAAAGTTTAATAACATGATAAGCAGAAACGGATTAAATAGAAAAGAAAACCTGTGAGGTATTAAGGGTTTTGTATGGGATGGAGAGGCGAGGGTTAATCACGGTCAGTAGTGAGAGCAAATGAACCGCGGCAGCGATCAAAGATGGTGGTGGTCACATGATCTCCTGCGGAGGCAGGACAAAGCACCGCGGCAGTTATGAATTCCCGGACACCGTGAGTAAAAGCAGAATCTGCACAAATCCTACCAGTTTCACCGCGGGTTGAGGCAAAGCAGAAGCAAACCCAGTTGTGGCGACAAGTAGCAGACAGGGAAACAGCTCTCAGGCACGCGAGGTAGTTCCCCCTGCACGGCACACACGGCAGTGGCAACTCCAGGTACGCAGGTTTCCAAAGCGATGAATCAGCTCCGAAAGTGGCAACGGCTTACTGAAGCTGCAGGGAGGCAAATAGCCCCGAGCGCGCGGTGGTTCCCGCGGTGACTAAGCGACTCCTCAGAAGCGGCGAGTGGTGGCACGTGGGTTGGCAGGCTCCAGGGCGGCTCAGCAGCTAGAGGAGGGTTTCAGTCCCTCACGGCTCATGGCTTGGCGGGCAGACGGCTCCGGCGGGTGCAGCTCCAGGGTGGCTCGGCAGTGAGACCATCTCTATTGGTCCTTGGACAGCAGCAACGGCGGTCAGCCGGGAGACGAAAGGCTCCGGCAAGTGGCGGCTCCAGGCATGCAGCGGTTTCTGTGGCGACGGGGATGTGAAGGGGGGTTTTCGGTCGGTTCCCAGCTCAGCAGAGGCAGCTTTAGCTGAAAAGCAGCAGGGGGCTTCACCTGAGGTGAAGCAGTGGCGGAGAAAGGCAGGCACACCGCCTCGATTTCAGAGAGGGTTGCTGCCCACACGTCCGTCTGGTGGGAAAGAGAGTGTGTTGCTCCTGGGATGGAATGAGAGTGGAAAGATAGAGCAAGGCAAAGGTAGCTGTGCAGCTTCTAAAGCGAAAACAGCATAAAACAAAGCCCACGAAAACTTTTAACCAATTAAATGCTGCAATAAAACGTCACATGGCTTGGAATACTATTGGTCAGTTTAAAACAAACTCTTCTGAAACAGGAGAAGTTTTGCTAAACGGTCACAGAGGATATATACTCAGTCTACAAAATTGGTGGGGTTTTTTTGTTTGTATTGAAAACAATAAGACTTACAACGTAATTTGGAAGATACCTGTTCTAAAATAAGAAAATAGGAAAAGGTTAAATAAAAAGGGTTGTATTTTAAGATGTTGCAATAATTGGAGGATTTTTGCTGATCACAGTTCACCTCTTGTCAGTAAAAACGATACAGCCACATAAAGATGTCAAACATTACATTTTAAAGCAATATCTAAAATTATTTGTCCTGAGGTTGTTTCATCCCCTTATTATCTTTCTTTCTCTAACTGCCGAATTCCAAGAGTACAATTTTTTTTTTTTATTTTACATGTCTTTCACTTGTATAGAACACACCTCTTAAGACAGGAGAGGATCAATAAAACTAGTCACAAATAAAATCAAGATTTTTTTATGTAAAGAAAAACTAGTAACCTGATAAAAGTGAATTTTATTCCCTTTATAAAGAATGAAACCCAATCTACTGAAAACACTGGAAGAAAAGCCTTTGAATTTGCTTATGCACCTTAGGTGTGTCCAGAACTAAATTATTTCAAAGTTTCGCAGGGTAGTGTGACCTCACAAGATTTATCCTAAAAGTCTAAACAGGAAATTTTAGATGAGCTGAAGAGCATTTTCATGATGGTCATGCATGATGCAAAGCTAAGATGTTGGTCAGTCAGTGAGTATTTTGTGTGTAAATTAAAATGACAAGCATTTTCCAAAGAAGAGGGAGGAAACAGAAAACATGTTTCACGATGTAGGGGAAGGATACATGACAAAAAACAGCTGTGTTAATGTGCATTGAGGCATAGCGGGTGAGATCATCATTGCATCCCTAGATACCATGAGTACTTGTGAAAGGCTGGCTGGATATTCCCAGTTTAAACTGATAGTGTCTCACAAAATGTGCCCATAATTTCCCGCAGCTCCGAGTTTTCTAGTTGCCCATGGTCCTTTTACACCTGGTGTATGAAGACACAGGCAGAAATATGCATGTGTTTTGGTAGAGGGGAGCACTTCACCAGCCAACACTACTTTCTCAGGAAGACATTTCTTAATTTCCTTTGTAAAGATGCTTAATATCATCCAGTGACCTGTATGTAAACAGAGTCTTTGAAGTTTCACTGACAGTAAATCTATAAAGAATTCATTTTAAATGGCCCAGTGGCATAATCCTTGCTTTACAAATAACAATGCACTGTAGGAATGATCATACTCTTTTTCTCTGTGTATAGGCTATCAAATTTTGAGAAGAAGTAACAGTGCTCTGACACAAAAGATTGCTGACACCTGATAAAATTATTCAGAAGTTGTTTAAAAATATATAATCTGAGACAAAATAAGCACTTTAGCATGAGGGAACTGTCACTAATATGTATGGTAAAATTTCTCAATGTGACGCATGATAAATCCTGTTTCTAACACTTGCCAATTTTTCTAAGTTTTAAACACTTGATGTGAAAATTTATCTGCTTCTTGCCCACTTCAGGCTGAGCTATTAGGGAAAACAAACCATGAAAACTATCTGGTTCCAATTACAAGTTAGAGACATTTTAATACTCTTATCAAAGGTAAAAATATTCTAATTCTTGGCTCCTTTTTAAAAAAAATTCACTTTGGGGGTAGGGATGATGGCAGGTAGGATAAAGGGAAAGGGCAACTATGCCAAATACCGGAGGGATTTGAAGCAGCAACTTGACCTTTTGCAAGTGGACCCAGGCACTATTTGTGTCCTTCAGATATGTGCTGAAAAAGCTTTTGTTAAGAAAATAGATTTAATTCACAGAATCATAGAATCATTTCAGCTGGATGAGACCTTTTAAGATCTTCAAGTCCAACTGTTCACCAGCACTGCCAGGTCATCACTAAACCATGGCTCTAAGCATCACATCTATACATCTTTTAAATACCTCCAGGGACAGTGACTCCACTGCTTTCCTGGGCAGCCTGTTCCAACGCTTTACAACTCCTTCAGTAAAGATTTTTTTCCTAAAATCCAACCTAAATCTCCCCTGGTGCAACTTGAGTCCGTTTCCTCTCGTCCTGTCAACTGTTGCTTGGGAGAAGAGACAGACCCCAACCTTGCCACAGACTCCTTTCAACTAGTTGTAGAGGATGATAAAGTTTCCCTTCAGCCTCCTTTCCTCCAGACTAAACAATCCCAGTTCCCTCAGCTGCTCCTCATAAGATTTGTTCTTTAGACCCTTCACCACTTTGTTGCTCTTCTTCAGACATATTCTAGCACGTCAATGTCCTTCTTATAGTGAGGGGCCCAAAACTGGATGCAATATTCAAGGTGCAGCCTCACCAGTGCCTAGAACAGAGGGTTGATCACTTCCCTACTGTTAAGGTTTAGGATTTCAGCTCC
The DNA here is from genome assembly GCF_000710305.1 of Buceros rhinoceros silvestris. Classification (NCBI taxonomy): domain Eukaryota; kingdom Metazoa; phylum Chordata; class Aves; order Bucerotiformes; family Bucerotidae; genus Buceros; species Buceros rhinoceros. The sequence continues at coordinate 1,940 of NW_010390173.1, read as the reverse complement.
CAGGCAAGGGGGCTGTCCCCACCATCTTTGGGCATGAAAGGAGGTGTTCTGTCTTTTGTTTTGCTGCAGTTAGGTAGCAGAAGGAAGCGGCTGACAGGCTCCAGTAGCTCATGTTGCGGAATGCAACCTCCAGCTCCAGTTTTGTTCCTGCCCCTGGCCCAAGCCGTGTCAATCAACACGTATTCAAATAACACTGTATAAGGAGGAGTGAACAGGTTTGTTTTTCTACACTTATTTTTGTTTGGAAGGAGAAGGACAAAAGAGAAGCGAGAACCACTGAGCAGTCACAAGACAAGAAGTTTGCTTCAAGTATATACTGTGACAATAAAGATCTTCCTTGAGGCAAGTAGACTTTTAACTTTATTGATAACTGGTGGAGTTAGAGAAGAGGGATCAGGATGCAGGGACCCGAGGACCCCACCTACCCTGTACTGAGAAATTATTAATCACCAGAAAGGTGAGAAGATGGGTTGAAGAGCCAAGAATGGAGGCACTGCTGGAATGCTGAGACCTGGATACCCCCTGGAAACACAGTGACTTTGAGCTTTGGAACTGGGCCAGCACAGCACTGGGGAAGTCAGCCCAGGCAGTGGACATCCCCCCCACCCCCATGCAATGTGGAATGGAAGCGGCCCTGCTGAGCTGTTCTTCTGTGGGGAGAGAGGGTCCACACGTACAGAGAAAATTTGTCCCACAGAGCAGCCTGGACATTCATGCCAGAGGTTAAAAGCACTGCACCACCCCCTGTCCTGTATTTCCCCCCACCCCTGCCACCTCCAGTGCCAGGTAGATGTGTAGGAAGGCAAGGTAGTGGGAGGGTGAAGGAAAGGTATATTTATATATGTATTTAAGATCTCACTGTTCTTTCTTTCTCTCCGTCCTGCTCTAATTTAATTGATGATTTTGTGGTTTTTGTTGTTTTGAATTAAATTAATTTTGTTCCCCCTAGCTGAGCCTACTTCTTTGCCCACAACCATAAATGGTGTGTTAAGCCCTCCATTCATTTCCCACCTCAAGCACTTTAGTTTGTTTTATTTTCCTCCCAGAGGGCACAAAACTGCTCCAGGAGCAATTGTTACCTGGGCTCCCGGGGTTTTTCAAACAGCAACACCTACTCCAGCTGGCCATACTATTGCTGGTACAATCCAGGATGCCATTGGCCTTCTTGGGCACACTGCTGGTTCATACTCAGTCAGCTGTTGACCAACACCACTAGGTCCTTTTCTGCCAAGTCCTTTTCTGCCAGGTGGCTTTCCAGCCACTCCTCCCCAAGCCTGTAGCGTTGCAGGGGATTATTGTAACCAAGTGCTGGATGAGGCACTTGGCCTTGTTAAATCTCATACCATTGCTCTCAGCCCATTGATCCAGCCGGTCCAGATGCCGCTGTTGAGCCTCCAGACATTCAAACAGATCAACACATCTGCCTCATTTGGTATCATCTGCAAACCTGCTGATGGTGCACTCGATCCACTCATCCAGATCATTGAAAACGATGATGAAAAGAACAGGCCTCAACACAGAGCCCTGGGGACACCACGTGTGACCAGACACCAATTGGATTGAACTCCCTTCACCACCGCTCTTGGGCCTGGCCATCCAGCCAGTTTTTTCATCCGTCAAAGAGTACACTCAGCAAAGCCACGAGCAGCCCCCCAAAGCCTGTAGCGTTGCAGGGGATTATTGTAACCAAGTGCTGGATGAGGCACTTGGCCTTGTTAAATCTCATACCATTGCTCTCAGCCCATTGATCCAGCCGGTCCAGATGCCGCTGTTGAGCCTCCAGACATTCAAACAGATCAACACATCTGCCTCATTTGGTATCATCTGCAAACCTGCTGATGGTGCACTCGATCCACTCATCCAGATCATTGAAAACGATGATGAAAAGAACAGGCCTCAACACAGAGCCCTGGGGACACCACGTGTGACCAGACACCAAT
>NW_010390172.1:0-7744 GCF_000710305.1 Buceros rhinoceros silvestris | reverse complement strand
TATTTTTAATATATATAATAATTTTATTTTCCTCAAGTATTTTTCTCATGAAACAGAGGAAGGAAACAACATTCTATAAATGTTTCTAATACATAAGCTTTCATAATAAAGCAAAATTCTTCTTACTGATATATAATTGCATGTTTGAATGGCATAAGTGGTTTTGGCCATTCTTTGCCTGAACACTCCTTGCCATCAAAGTTACTTGACTACCACATATTGAAATATCTACTGTTCAAATGTTAATTTCCCATACCTGAAGAAGATTTTTTTATATCTTAAAATGTACTAGGCAGCAATAAACCTAGAGAACACAGTGATCTTGAGCAATTCAATGATCTTGGCCCTCAGGAATCCCAGATACTGGAGGTAAGGGAGAAAGTCTGGAGACTTTCCCTTTTTGAGGGAATCGTTTGAAGATGATTGGGATAGAGATAGGTTAGACAAACTGGACACCCAAAAACTGGAACAGGCTGCCCAGAGAAGTTGTGGAGTCTCCTTCTCTGGAGATATTCAAAACCTGCCTGGACGTGATCCTGTGCAACCTGCTCTAGGTTAACCTGCTTTAGCAGGGTGGCTGGACTAGACGATTTCCTGAGGTCCCTTCCAACCCCTACCATTCTGTCATTCTGTAATTCCTGAAAATGCATGTTACAGAGTTGTCACAGTGTTGTTTTGTAAGCCAGGAGATGTTAAAGGGTTGGGAACTATCTTTTCCTACTCATTCATATTAAATTGACGGCTTTCCATGCGCTGGGAGTTTTTGGAATATATTTCTGCTCTCCCTGTGGACACACTGAGTTAGGGACAAGGACCAAAGGAAGCAGAGTGATTTAGGGGGCTGAGAAGAGCAGGTTTGAATGTTCTGACCTAGGAGTTTCAGCTGGCAAAGGTCTCCTATGATTTTTTAATCTTATATCTTTTCTTATATCTTTTTGTTTGTTTGTTTGTGGGACTTGAAACAGCTAGTGGATTGAGTGGGAATCAAGAAAATGCTTCCCGGTTATACATTGTGTTCTTATCTCAAAGCCAAACGAAACTGGTCTGTAGTTTTGGGCTTGATGAAAGTTTAGTCCTAATTTTCTGGGAATTTCTTAATGGACAAAAGATAAAATTAACTTTTTACCAACTGATATATATAATTTAAGTCTTATATGATCATTCCAGTGTTAAACGTCTGATACCTAAGGCTTTCTGTTAGGATGCAAGCATTAGAGGGCAAGGCAAAATTATCTTTTGTTTCTTTCTGAATTGTTTTTGAGCCATTTTCAAATAAATATATTTATAAGTTTTTACCTTTATTGGAGGAGATTGGGAGCTCTGAACATTTTGCCAAAAAGCTTCCTAGGCCAATCAGTAGTGAAACTAAGTAACTCACTGGTTAGACAATAACAGACTTATGTGATGACCATGCCTTCAGTGCTGTACGAAGATGTAAAGGGAGTCATGGAATAAGGAGCTTTCATTTGAGAAGGATGCAATGGAAATTTTTAAGAAGGCAGTGTTAATTTTGCTCTATTTATTTTATTAGCTAATTTCAGTTAGCTTTTAGTATTATTAAGCAGTTGCAAATACAGAGGGAGATAAAACCAAGGAAATCTGTGTGCTAAAATGCCTTCCTGAAATTGTAGACAGAACACAGCATGTGCTAAAGAAAAAAAAATCATTACTCATAGTTACTTCTCTAATCAATATAACAACAGAAAAGAGATGCATTAGAAGTACAGGGAACTTTCTTGAGGTACAGATAGATTGCCTTGTTGACTAAAAGTTGATGGAATGTTTTAGGATCCAGGAACTTCATGATTAATTTTGCCTAGACATGAGCCTAGACATTAATAGCATAATTCCATTAATAGCATATTAAAAGAGGTGGCATGGTGCTGGACAAAATATCTTCATTGTAAGTGGATCTTCATGTAAATGATTTGCATAAACAGTTATGCAAACAGATATTCCTGGAGTCCTGGATGCCATGATTCTAACAGAAAAAAAAAAAAGGTCTAAAGAGAAAACCATGTTGATGGTTTTGTCTTATCTATTACAGACAAAAAGCAAATGCATGTGCCAATGAAATAGTACTTGAGATAAGAAACAAGGACTCTTCACAGTTAGTCCTGTCTTGAAAGAACACCTTTTCTGTTATCTCTTAGTTTGCTTAACTGTTGTATCTATCAAATCCATTTTCTGAGAAGGTGAATCATAATCATGATTAATACAAGCTATAGACAAGGGACAATTAAATAATTTGGTTAAGGGCACTGATTATTCATTTTCCTTTTTTTCTTAATTCTAGGAAGTGAACGTATATGCATTGTCTGAGATTTGGAAAGAATTTAGATTGTCTAGATTGGTTAAGATACTGTAGGAGCAAATGCTCTATTTGTATGAAAACAATGGTAAGCCAGTTGCCTTCAATAAATGATGAAGCAGTGTAAAGGGACTAATGCCAAGAAAACTGATGCATCATCAATATCCTAATGGAGACCTTTGCTTTATTAATAGATTGTATTTTTATCTGCACTGTATTTCCAACCTCATCGACACTCAGATCAACTTAAACTAGTTTTTTGTATCACATGAGAATTTCCACGTGGAAAATGTGTTATACATCAAAACAGATATGCATGAACTAACGTTTTTCATCTTAATATTATTATATACATTAATAGACAATACCTTCTGAGCATATGGGATTTTTTCACCCTTTTCTAGACTTACAGTTCTATACCAAAAATATGTATGTTTATTTTTTAATTTATACTATTAAGGCATAGATTTGTAAATTTAAAAAAACAAACAAACTGTACATGCTTCCCTTTTCTGACCCTTTTTTTTTTTTGACATCTTCTGTTCTAGTCTTTCCATACATTTGAATGTAAATATTTTGCAATATTTAGTGGAACTATGTAGTATTACTTGTAGATAGAAAAAGGGGACAAGATAATTGAGAGGAAATGACAGAAGATGTCTCTTCTTTATTTGATGTTTATTAGAATCATAAGAAAAAGCCTATGAAACTGATGAATCGCTAGGGAACCGCAGATGTGTTAAGTACATGTATACACACACGCATGTGCGCATATATATATACACACATATAAATATATGTAAAACTCTCTGTATATCCCTTTTTGCTATGAATAGATAAATATTACTACACTATTATTACACTGTAGATAGAAGCGTAAATGCAAAGGTGACATGTGTTAAGATGCTCTAGTATTTACATAATAGCCAGTTTACTTCGCAAGTGTCCCAATAATGAAATTATGTTAGAAGAAAAGTATTACTTTTACATTGCAATTTTAAAAATTGTAATCAATCAAGAGCATGTTGGATTACTTATTCACAGCATACAAATGCAATCTATAGAAGTTAAATTTCATCAGCTTGTTTCTTAGTCTTGACATAGACGTTAAATTGAAGCTCAGCAAGGTACAACTTCACATTGGTATCAGGACTAAGTGTACAGGCTGCTGAAATTCTTCTGGTATCTAGAGAACTCATTTTCTTCTCAGTAACTGGGAAAGATGCTCATTGCACCTTTCCAAGGAGCATATTTGACACCTCAGAAAACAAGAAGGCTATGCATTTTCTTCTACAGCAGTACTATTGTTTAGTATTTATATCACAGCAGTACTATTGTTTAGTATTTAGATCCTGCTGTTATGCATGGATATTCTTTATATGCCTCATTTTGGAGGAAACTGCTTTTCAGTTACATCTGCAACTGTGTCACTACCTCTGCTGTCTTAGTTTATGCTTCCTATGATCTCTTTAAAGCGGTAAATTATGTTTTCTGTTTCAGGATGCATATAGTTCATTGATTTATTCCTTTTCACCATGTTTTATTCTTTGTCAAGCAGCAGCAGAGGTTTAAACCTTGATTCTTGATGACATTAATGGTCCTCTGTAGAACTGAGTATTATAGTGTGGTTTAGGTCACTTTGATATATAGATGATATTACAAACCAAACGTGCTGCTTTGGGAGCCTTTTATATTAATAAATGGCTGTAGGATGTTATGGCTCTAGGGTCTAGAGCACAAGTCCTATGAGTTGCAGCTGAGGCAACTGGGGTTGTTTCGCCTAGAGAAAAGGAGGCTTGGGGAAGACCTTATCACTCTCTACAACTACCTGAAAGGAGGTTATGGTGAGGTGGGGATTGGTCTCTTCTCCCAAATAACAAGCAATAGGATGGGAAAATGGCCTCAAGTTGTGCCAGAGGAGGTTTAGTGCTGGATATTATGAGAAATTTCTCTACAGAAAGGGTTGTGAAACATTGGAACAGGCTGCCCAGAGCAGTGCTGGGGTCATAATCTCTAGAGGTATTCAAAAGACATATATCATCATCATCATCATCATGGCTTGGCTTCACAGATGAAGATTTGGGAAGGGCTTTACCCACGCTTACTGCAAACACGCTGATGGCTGAAAAGACCAAAGCGGGATAGGCAAGTCCGGTTTCAAAAAGCACAGCGGAAGGTCTCCTTGGGTGGTGTGAGGGAAGGGCTTTACCCACGCTTACTGCAAACACGCTGATGGCTGAAAAGACCAAAGCGGGATAGGCAAGTCCGGTTTCAAAAAGCACAGCGGAAGGTCTCCTTGGGTGGTGTGATGCTTAGTGACATGGCTTAGTGGTGACTTGACAGTGCTGGATTAACAGTTGGACTCGATGATCTTAAAGGTCTCTTCCATCAAAACAATGCTGTGATTCTGTGAATTGAGATTCTATGATTTTGCTCTTGATATCTTAGATACAAGCATGAGACAATAGTGTAGGACTAGGGACTGTAAACCTGTGAAATTTTAATTGTACTTCTGCTGTTGACACCCCTTTGCCTCAGGTAAGCCATTAGCTCTTCTCACAATTCTCTATTATGAAACGTGAAGATATTTAACCTCATGTAAGTATGTTTTATATAACACCATTAGCAATTAATTTCGTAGGATATATCGTGCATTGTTCTTTAATTCGTAAAGTTTGCATAAGATTGTATTTATTTCTTTTGTGTTTGGAAAGGAGCGAACTGACTTAAGGTTTCCCTGTCAAGTTTAGTCCTTTTTTGAAACCGATGTTGCCAAATTAGTAGGACCTACACGTTGAACTGTTTATTTCATGAAGTATTTTAAAAATTTACTTTCTGTATTCTTTCTTTTATCTAAATCTATCTATCTAAATCCTGATATATGAGGTTAAACAAGGATTTGTACTCTAATTGCTAAAATGATTTTCCAAAGTCACCTAAAGTTCATGTATTTCTCTACTTGAAAATTCAATGTCTGTAATGTGAATCAATTCTAGAAAGAAATTTAGTGTTATAGTGTATTTTCAAAATTCTCTTGCAGCTGTCTGATTAGCAGTGTTGATTGTTATTTCCTCATTATCTGTGTGCGTGTGTTTCATCTTATTTCTTGGCTATTGTGATAAATAATAACCCAAGCAGTAGGTGGTAACCTCATTACTCAGACACTAAGTGATGGGAAGGCCTTCAAGTCAAGACTTTACTTTTCCTAAAGTTGTCTTTTAATCTCTGTTTTACTAAGTATTTTGCTTAATTTTTTTAATAAACAACATTTACTCTTAGATGTGCCTGTTTGACCACCATTTTATTGAAAGGCTGCTATATAAAACAATAGCTCTAGGGGCAACCAGTCCCTGAGATCTTTCAGATCTTGAGCTCTGAGTAGATGTCGGCTAGAAGGGCTTTTATTTTCTTCATGTTTCCTTCGGTGCAGAGGAAATAAATATACATGGAGAGGAAAGAATTAACTCTCCAGTGCATTCCAGAGAGTAATTTCCTATTTTGTGCTACATTACATGACAACTTTGAGAGTACCTTTCACATGAGGACAGATCTGTACCTGTAAATGCCTTGTGTCTCAAACCTTTGTGGTCATAGGGACAGCTGAGGACCATGGCAAGGGCTCCCCTCCATTGCACTCAGAAGCAGCAGAGGCTGCTTGCACTCACTGTGAATGTGTCGACTTGACACAGGCACTGGTGCTGATTTGGCTTGTGGGACACGGAAGAGAGCAAATACAGCAGCTGTGCTTAGGGCACAGAATTTGCCTGGTACAGGAACAGGCTCTGACCACTCCAAGAGAGATATCAGCACAGTACATCCTCTGAGGCGGTAAGAAACTTCCAGAAGCATTACCTCCTCTCCCTATCCTGTCTTTGTAATTGGTGAAGTGTGTCTTGAGCAGCAGAGTCTGACATTTTATGTTGATGTGCTTGCTAGTTCCCGCTTTTCATGCAGTCAATTTAATGCAGGTAGTTTCCAGAGAACTGTTAGGGCTCAGGATTCACCCCAAGATGCTCCAGTCTTAATACCACGGGGCTCTGAATTCAGACATTGTTTCAAAACAGGTGTTTTGATGATGTAAAGGAATGGATGTAGAAACACCCTTCTATCATATTGTGCACTTTTGCAGGAGTCTGAGTTTATACAACAAAACTCTATGTTGGGCATCTCCAAATGCTATCATGAGCTGACATGTTCACTGTTTTCAACTCTGTGAATGTTTCTGAAGGGAGGGCAAAATCCCTTGTTTCTCAGTGATTGTGTCCAGTTCCTGGATTTAGAAATGTTCAGCAGTGGGCTGCTTTGTGTATAGCCTTGGAGGGGACACTGCAGAAGCAGTTAGAATAATAAGGCAGAGCTCCCCTGGTGATGAATGAGCCTGTATAGATGTGCCAGCAGTATTACAAAAGGGACCAGACTATCAGATCTGAATTGCTCCTTCCTTGGTATGTTCATGTATCTGTTTGGGTACCTATATAGGTATATATATAGCTGCATGTGCCTACGTCCTCGATGACTGCTTTATCCCAGATAACTTCACTGTACTAGCTGTAGAGATATTTATCTCTGGATAATTACATCTCTAACTTTATCTGGTATTTTACCATTTGTTATTCCTTACCCTTCACCTAACATTGCCTCGTTTCCTTCACAGCAAAGCTTCATAATTTTTGTCTTTACATTTATCCACAGTTCCTCCACATGTGTTCTTGTTCCTTTGCTACTATTTACTGTCTTGTCTGCTAACATATTAAAAAAAAGACCTCATACCTTGCCAGCATATGCTGTGTAAAGGAACTTGGACTTACTTTTTTTTCCAACAGCCCTTCCTTTCTGCGCTCTAATTAGAGTTAAATTTCAGAGCATTAAGAAAACAAACTAGAGTTTAAGACTAACAATTAAATAAGATAACCCTGCTAATACTGTTTCCAAATCCCATTCCTTTAACATTAATTTGGGTATTTAGCACCTTTTACTTATGTTTCTATCATAAATTAGCTTGCATATAAGATCATGATAACCACAGGGACAAAGTCTTCAACACTTCTGCAGTCATGAATAATCAATGAAAATATTGGGTTAATTTATATTAAACATATGTTTTAACATTCTCTTCTGCATTTCTTTACCTGGTCTGTTATCACAACTACTTCACTGAACCTTTCAAGTCAACTGACTGGCCCTTGATTAGCGTATCCCTTTTATATACAGATTCATACCAACGTATCAACTGCTTATCTGTTATTCAATGCCATTTCCCAGTTCCAATACCAGTTTTACATCAACTTTCTCTCACGTATTCCTGAGTAAGTTTTTCTTTTTCCTCTCATAAGTTTCTGGAGGTTTATTTTGGTTGGTTTGATTGTTTGGTGGTTTTTGGGGTGTTTTTTGGTTTTGGGGGGTTTTTTAGGTGAGGGAGGTGTGGCATTTTGG
>NW_010390171.1:12053-22139 GCF_000710305.1 Buceros rhinoceros silvestris | reverse complement strand
GGGGGGTGGGGGGGTGGGTAGAGTTCTCTGTGGGCGGCTGGACTGGGACAACGCCGCTTCGGGCAGAGCAGAGCTGGAGAGGAGCGGGGGATTGGAAGATGAAGTTGCTTTCGTGGTGAGGGAAGGGAGAGGGTTGTGGAAGTGTTCCTCTCCCTTCTCCTTGGGAAAAGTGAAGTCACTTCCCGAAGAGACACAACTAGCAAACTACTGTCCTAAAACCGTGCCGGCTCCATGGCTCAGATGCATCCACGTTTTGTTTTTTGGGGGTTTGTTGTGGTGTTCGGTTTTTTTTCTTTTACAATTTTTTTTTAAGCCTCCTTGCACAGTTAGGCCCTCCCTGACTGTGATCTGGTACAAAAATCCTTGTCTTTATTAGATAGAGTACTCCACAACCTGCTGAAAACGCCTGAAGTGGGTATGGCACTCTGAGTGGGATGGACGCAGCAGCTCTGCTTGTCTGTAAGTCTCTGAAATGTGGCATGTACTTTGCTCTTGCTGTCACTCTTTCAAAGCCGTGTAAAGATTGCTTGTTTCTGATAGTGTTGTAAATAAATCATAACTTCCCTTGGTTCAGTAGCGGCATGCATGTATGCATCTGTTCTTTTCTGTAAGAGGGGGGGAAAAAAAAAGATTCCAAGTGTCAGCTTTTCTTTAAAACAGAAGGAAATCCAGCAGCAAATAAGAAGTAACTTGGGTGAGGTAAGTGTTGCTTTTCTCTTTCATGGTCAAGCTGCAGTCTCACAACCACATGGGTGATTTTTCAAATAAAACTTTGGTGAAGGGCAACTGTGTGTTCTGTCTCCAAGGAGGGATCTTGGTCATGTAACAGGCAACACTTCGTTATTTCTTTAAATTCAGGAAAGGTACCCTGGCTTTATTTGACCAAATCTCTCTGTTAAAGGCCAGAGTCCTGACTGCTCATCAGACTGACTCATGCTCCGCATCTTTTGAAGATTTACTGGGAGTGTAAGATTAGTTCTGTAAGTTATGGTTGTGTCTAGGTTTTAAGTAGGATTGTAACCAGTAATGTTTGTTTATGTGGTTTATATGGTATTAATGGTACTAATTAAGAGGTTAGCTTGCAGTTTAAACTTGAAGGGACTACAAATGTAGTTAATGCAGAGTAAGCACAAATTAACTGTAATGTTGTAAGAACTGAAGCTAAATGGGAGCATTGTTGGAAGTACTCTGCAGTTTTCTTTAAGGTGGTTACAGTGAAATGTATTGCTTGGTTAAAAATAGCATTCAGTCCTTTGAAGAGTGATTCACAGGTTGAGATTTGGTAATGTTAGTACTGGGATTGCAAAAAGGTCCGGGGCATAGTGCGGCTTTCTGTGGAAACCAAGTTCCTGGTGCTTACCCCCTAGCATTTGAAGACAGTCTGAGTTGTGGCTCTTCCTTCCCCTGTGTCATCCGTGGTCCTTCCACAGCCAGGAAGTGAGTTAAGAGAACTAAACTGGTCCAAAAGTAGTACTTTTATGTCTTTTTTTTCCTCCCCGACTTGCTGTTTGGTTCGAACAACTTCCTGAACCAGCTCATTTGCCTTGGTTCTATGTGTATTGTCTCAATCCAGAGGAGGAAGAAGCGTGTTGGTAGGGAGGAGGGCATAACTGCAGTCCTGGTACGGTCACCTAAGTTATGATGGGTGAAACGCTTACCTGGGTCATGGTTTTAGGGTCAGTAATTAATATAAGAAGGCACTACTGCTAAAAGAAGCTACCCTGTGGTTTTGATTGGTTTGTGTCACTTGTGGTGAAGGTAGCAAATGATGGTAAGGGTGGTAAGAGCTCTTCTTCTGTCAGCACTAGCTTACATTGACTATGAAGCCATGGTGTGATTTGGCTTTTTTGTTTATTTTGGCAATGTTAAATGGACTGCTGCATTTTAAGGACCACTTCTGTGTCTATCTTACTCTTTCGTGTGTCCACAGAAGTAGCTGTAGTTTTCTTCTGCTCTCTTCTTTGCATGTCCTTTCTTTGTGCTAATTTTTTTGCTGAGAATTGCAGTTGCAGAGAACGATCTGGGCATTGTTAGATGGGGGCTTTTGTAAATTGATTCAGCTTTAATTTAAAAATAATGAGCTGTGTATTGTTATTACCTGTACTGTAATTGGAAGGCTATTTCAAACTTGATTGACCTTAGTAATTACACACCTTCTGATTTCCTGTCTAGGTTAATTTGCCATTGGATTATATCCATTTTATTTACCCAACGGACTGATATGTTATATTGGCACTTTTGATCTTGGTATCAAAAACAGCAGCAATCTTAAACAAAATGGATGCAAAAAGGTGTCCAAGTGCATCACTGCCTGTTTCTTTTTCTTGACCACAAGCTGTACTCGTTTTTCCTGTAACAGCGCTCAGTTTCTCCCCCTGAGCTTTTATCTTGGTCTTCTAAGTGAATTTTAAAATGAACATTTCAGGTATTAACACTGAGCTTCATACAGGTGTCCTTTTAATGGAGATTTAGATGTTTTCAAGTATATTTTCATAAGATGCATTTTTTGAAATTCATACATTTGGCAGTTTGTTCCAGTCTCGCTCTTACGCTGGTACAGCTGTTAAAGGAGCCATTATTGTAGCTGGATTGCTGAAGGGATTCATTCTTCTTTTTCTGGTTCATAAGCAGAGCCTGACACATTTGAAGACTTTGACTGTTTTTTTTTTTCTTTTGTATTCTTACGTTTAAAAAGAAGTAAAACCTATGTATAGATTATTAGAAAATACCTCCATGGTTTTTAAGTTGTTGTCTTAATTTTGGTATCAGAAATGTTCCAAGAGGAGACTTTGTAAAGCTGAAAGACAAAGTAGGTAGTTTGGTGGCTGTGTATGTGTATCTGTTTATAAACAGCACATAAAGAAAGAAATTAGTCTCCAAAACCTGTAGAGTTAAATAGATTACTCTGAAAGATGAATAAGGCCCTTGTGGAAAACCTCTACTATGTTGTTTCTTCGGTGGGCTGTTTCTTGTTCTTTGGAAAGAACAGCCAGGGTCAAGGGTCTTCCTAATGTTTTTAACTGGACAAAGTTTTTGCCACAAAATGAGATGGATCACGGCCCTCTGCTTTTCTACTCTTGTCAGCCCTGGAACGCAAATCAGGACATTGAAGATGTGGGGGGTGTTTTAGCTCAAATAACCTTAAAAGTGCAAAACTGTTCTGATGCTGAAAACTTATGTTCCCTAATTATGGGGGAAGCACAGTGGTACGAAGGGAAGAAGTTGTAAGAGTAAGTTCACCTTTTAGCATACCACATTGGGTGCATGCTTACTATATGTACAAGAGAACTGAAATTTTTAAGTATATGAGTAGAAGTAATAAGCTTGATGCAAAAACTGCTGAACGAGACTGTGTAAAATAGAATTGCAGGCAGATGAAATAATGAATTTGTGAAATAAAATATTTTAGGTTGGAAGGGTCGTCTGGGACTTTAATTCCAGCCCTTAACACCTTCCTGGGTAACCAGTTTTCACGTTATTCTGTCATGGATACAGGACTTGGCACCTGCCTTTGAATTTCATGAGATTCCTGCCAGTGTGTTTCTCCAGCCCGTCCAGGCTCCTCTGGGTAGGAGCCCTACCCTCCAGAGCATTTACCGCTTTGTCCAGTTTGGTGTCGTTGCCAAATGACACCCTGTCCCATCATCTGGATAAAGACATCAGATGCGACTGGTGTTAATGGCCGTCTGTATGCAGTGCTCTTCCATCATCTGCTAAGCCAGTCGCCCTGTTGCAGCAAGCTCTGGTATTCATCAGGCACCATTTTCCCTTGGTAAATCTGCGCTAGCTGTTCCAGATTGCCGCCGTATCCCTCTTTGGCACAGGAATGGCTTCCAGGAGGGCTTGCTCCTTAATCCTCGCATGGACTTAGGTTAGGTTGGTTGATTGTAGTTACCTGGGTCATCCTTCTTGCTATTCTTCAAGTTGAGTGTAGTGTTTGCCTTTTTTCCACTCATAAGGAATCTCACCCTGTCTCAGGGCCTCTCAAAAAGTGGTAGAGTGTGATATCTTAGTGACATTGGCCAGCTCCCTCAGGAGTCTGAGATGCATCTCATCTGCTCCCATGGACTTGTGTGTTTAAGTGCTTCCAAGCTCCATCTTCCTCTTTCGGAGGTAATTCTTTACTCCAGCAGACTCTGCTACTAGCTCAGGGATCTGGGAGGCTTAAGGGTGGACCTTACTAGTGAAAACTGGGGGAAAAAAGACATTGAATTTTTCAGCCTTTTCAATGTCCTTTGTTATTAGGTCCCTGTTCCACTGAGCAGAGGAGCACATCTGTCTTAGCCTGCCTTTTGCTGCTGATCCAGTAGTCGGTTGCCCTTCATCCATTGTCAGCTCCAGCTGGATGCTGAGTTTTCATGACACCATCCTCGCATGCACGGGCTGTGGGTCTGTGTTCAGCTTAGGCAGCCTCTTTCTGCTTCTGCCTTCCGAGTGCTTTGGAAGCAGAGACCAAACCCATTTCATTTTGTCCTCTCATTTACTCTAGAAATGACTATCCTCAGCATGAAATGTTTGAATGAAAGTTGTCAGCTCCTCCTAAGCGAGTGGAAAGCATTATCAAGCCCTTGTGATAAGGGAGTAAGTCCTATCTGAAATGCGGAATGAAAATTGTGCCGTGGTGCTAAGGAGACAAAAGAATGAGAAAAATGAACCATGCTTTTTTTTTTTTTTTTCCCTATAACTAAAATAATTCACTCCAGGTAGAAATTCACAGCTGCAGTGTATGCCCTTCCCTTTCTGGTGCATTGTAGATTAAAAGATGTGATATTTAGCAGCAAAAGATGGTTGGATAAATATTTAAGTTAATGCAGCCTGTACATAAGTGCTTTCAATTGGAATTAATTTTAGTTTTTTTCTGTTGATCCATAAATCCATTTTAGAAATCATCAAGATAAACCAACATTTTGGAAATTGAACCATTACAGATGAGTAGTGGGGGGATCGTTTCTTTCATGCATTCATTCGAATCCTTAGTTGTTATGTTTGAATTTTTGTGTTTCTCAATTATTCAAGAACAAAAAAGGAGAGAGTCGTTGAGCTAGTCTGCTCAAATAGTTTGAAACAAAGTTAGTTGATTTGACATGTGCATGCGCTTGACATTGCCTGTGATTTCTTAGCTGGTGTAAGCAGTGTGATTTGTGCTGATGTACTTTTGTTGGCTTAGCGGTACCAAGGCTCAGGTATGCCGGGTACTGGTCCAGCTTCTCTGTCTGAATAGGTGTTTGGTAGCCGTTCAGACAAGAAATACGGGTTATAACATGGCTGTGAGTCCTGAGTTGATTTCTAATGTCGTAGGAAGGTATTTGAGTGGAGTTACGTTTCTATGCAAAACAACGCTCAGTAACTACCGTAGCTCAGAGTAAGATAGCTGGCAGCCTGTGCATTTGCCTTTCAGATGTGGTCTTTCTTTTTACATCAGGCTGCTGGCAAACTCTGGAGCAGTGAAGCTCATTACTGCTGATGGTGGACGCCTCGCTGGCTTAATTGTATTTTTAAGTACAAGAAAATTGTCAGAACAGGATTTCACTCAGTAATTGAATCTAAGAGTGGATCTTGAATGGTGTTTGCTAAGTGGCTGAGTATGATTTCTGTGTTACTGCTGGGCTTAGAAGTGAAGTAACTTGTGTGATCCCATATAGTAAGTCAGTGACATGAGTGAAGAGTGGAATGGCCATGAATACAAGTGAAAAAAAAAAAAGTCCTTTCTCAGTACTTGCTCTAAAACTTGTGTAATAGTAAACCTTTTAAGGTAAGGAATCAGTATGAAGTAACTTACCATTCATGTCCAATCTCTGGTCTTCTCTTGCAGGCAAATAAATGCAGTTCTCAGAATGTCTTTCACATATATGTATTTATTCTTTCCTCTCCAAAACTTCTATATTTCAGGTTTTGTATTGCAATGTGTGATGGGATAAGTTTCCAGAGGACAGTTACTTAGGGAGTAGTCTTGAAGTTACACTTGCTTCTGATAAGAATTCTCCATCCTTTGTACTTTCAGGGTGCTGAGCTAAGTTAAGTAGCTGGACTTACAGTTCAAGTGTAGCTGACCTATCTGATTAAGTTTTGTCCCTTGTATGTACCCTAAGACACAAAACCAGATTTTTTGGGGGTAGGGATCGTATTCCAGATGCTGATGAGTTCAAGATCTCCATGCATTTGATAGGCCAACCTTATCTTTCCTACTGGAAAGAGTTAGAGTTAAGGCTTTGTCTGAGAATCTTATTCTAACAATTGACTTTTAGTGTGAACTAATTTTTAGTTAATTTTGAGACCCTTTGCTACAGTTTAGGGAAAATGATCCTTTTATTGTTAATTGGTTTCTATCTTAATTAGAAATGCATCCTTCCCCCCCACCTCACCCCCGGCAATATTTTATTTACAGAGTAGTTAGATTGAAATATACCACTTTTCTCTTCAGAACAATCAGTCATGGGGTGTTATGGCCTTACAGTGGTCTCCAGGTATTTCTGAATGTTGGTTATAAATTCTCTAGCAATGTATACTTTCTGAAATTTATGCAGTGTAAAACAGTACAAAAGAATTCAGTTTAGAGACTTTGATTACTGCTCTTTGCAGAGATCTAGAATCTCGTTATCTACTATTTCAGCACAATAAGATGGTTCTAATTAGTGCTTCCATTGTGTGTGCAAACTATTATAGTGTCTTTTCTGAAATGAGACGAAATAATTTTGCTGAGATCCACATATTTGTTCCAATATACATACTTCTGTATTGTATGCACAGTCTATACACGTATTTTTAACAAATGTTACAGTAAAAAAAGTATGTATGTTAATTTTTTCTCTTTGTTGTTCAACTCTTTATCCCCCTCCCAAAGTTTTAACTTAGAATGAGGCTCTGCTGTGCCTTTTCAGTTCTCAGGCCTTTGCAGGTAAATTAGTGTGAAAATAAGTTGCAAATGGTCTTGATCTAATGCATTGTCTTTGTGTATGTGTATTTAGATAGAAAATGAAGATCCACGTATTTAATTTAGAAGTAGATGGAGAAATTCAGTAACTGGCTAAACATTTAAAATAAACTTGCAGAAATAACTTGGAGTATTTTTTCTTTGTACTTACTGGTATATTTCCTTTATTAACAGCTTGAATGATGCAAACTGATACTTTTTTCATAGAAGCCTGTTTTTGTTTTTTTGTTAAGATGTTACTGAGAAACAGTAGGTTATATGATTTAGACTGAGGCATCTGAAATGCATGTGACAGAAGAATTTTTTTTCCATTCTGCGAACACTTGGTTTTATTTTGTTCCACTGACGTATACTTTCATTATTTCCAGTTATTGTGAAGAGAACTCTCACAAGTAACTTCTCGGTGGCAGTGCTTGCATAAACAGTAGCTGTGCA
Organism: Buceros rhinoceros silvestris; assembly: GCF_000710305.1. Taxonomy (NCBI): domain Eukaryota; kingdom Metazoa; phylum Chordata; class Aves; order Bucerotiformes; family Bucerotidae; genus Buceros; species Buceros rhinoceros. Next base: position 14,773 of record NW_010390171.1, on the reverse strand, counting down.
ACGCTAGGTGCTTGTTTTTGTCTGTGTTCCGTGTGTTACTGTGCTAACACAGGAGCTTATAGTCATACTGGCTGAGCAAATGTTCTAATCTTCCTTTCTCTGGGGTTAGTTGTCAGTCACTTAGGCTGTCTGGTCCCTTTCAGTGTGTGACTATCTGGATACTTGTGCAATCTTAGCAGTGACGGTGGGAAGAGTTCAGCTTTTGTAGGTAGTTCTTCACCTCCTGCATTTTCCAGATACCACTGAAATATATGCAGCTTGTAAGCATCAACATTTTCAGCTTGAATGTAAGTGTTTTGGAGCATTGGAATGCAAACCAGCAGCAGAGTTGAAGGAGAACTTTTTGTGTGTGCCACCAGTTGGTCTGGGAGTAAAACTGGAACTGGAACTCAGAGCAGGTGGTAGCAGAGAAGACTAGCCCTCGGAGATGCTAGTCCTTTCTCTTCATGTAGACAGAGTTTGTGTTTACCCATAGATGTACACTTCTATCATGAAAAGGTATTTTTATTCCTGTTATACTTGATCCTAATTGTTAATAATTCGTGTTGCCGTATAAACTTCCAAGCTACTGGGAACTGCTAACTAGAATTCTTCTTGCACATCCCTCTGCCATGATTTTGAGGAAACAAAAGTAAGCTATGAAAGTGACTGTGGGCACAGTAGAAAAGTCAGTAACTGATTTTTTACATTGTTTTGAGTGTTGTTTCTGTTTATTGCTATAGGGATGTATAAAAACTGTTGGGAGGGGGGAAAGAGCTGATCAAAATTTCTAAGAAAGTACTTTGCCAAGCCCTAAAACAGTAAGGTGAAGTTGGAAGTTCCACATCGTTGTTGTGACTGCTAATTGGTCTTTGACCTTTAGAGCTTCCCTTTTCTGATTCTTCTTTCCTTTCATCATATTGGGACATCAGAAAATGAGACTGACTATAAAGGGGTCAGGCTGAAGTGTAGTTTAGTTGTCAGAGAAATCAAAGGAGATAATAGGACAAATACAAGTGACGCTCACTCCAGCAGACCCCCCGTTTCTCTCCCTGGCCTCTGTGATTCTGCTTTTTGTTCTTTCTAGCTGGGGTCTTGCTGTGGCACATGGAAACCCGCTCCAGTGCTTTGGCTCTGGGGTGGGTTGTTTGGTGCAGTCCACTTTTGTTAGCTGTGATCTCTCAGCCATGTCTCTATCATTTTGGTAGCTTGTGCTGTCTTCAGGAACTTCGTACTTAATACTCTCCTGTAATGGAGACCATGGTGGTGTGCTGAAAATACTGCTGAAAAAGGGTGTCCTTATATAACTGCTTAGTGGAACACGACCTTTCGTATTTCTAAAATCACAGACTTCTGAAGATTTTAGATGAATTGCCTGTAACTTCCTCCCTTTGTTTCCAGAAGTAAAAATGTTTTGTGAAAGTATTTACTATGTAAATATTGGTAGAAAGTGTTCATATCTGCATTTAATGAGAACCATGTATTGACAGTGGTGAAACCAGTGGTACACTATGCTTCTGTTTGGGAAGCTGCCTTAAACTTTGGGAGAGAGAGATTGTGATTAAAGAAAAACCCAAACAAGTAAAGTCATAGGAATTGCAGGTACACGGTTTTTTGCTTCTCAGGATTTCTTGTTTTATGCAAGCAGGTGAATTTATCAAACCAGAAATAGGACACTTAAAATCCAAGCTACTCTGGTTAGCCTGTCTCGACAGACAAACACCGTGTTTGTTCATGGCTGTTGGGTAACGTTAGACAAGATGATTGTGTCAAGAAAATTAATGAGAGTTCTGCCATAGCTTATTGCACGATTCTTGCAGTTACACTTGGTGATGATATGAGCAATTATGTTGTATTATTTTAAGTACCTTTTCCCCACAAAACCTTATTCTGTGATTTTATAGACTAGTTTAGATTAGCCTGAGGCTTGCAGCAAGTATCAATGAAAGTCATTCAACCTAATAAACAAGGTGCATAAGATCTAGATAATGCTGAACTGGCCCAGGGGCTAAGTTTATTCATTTAAAAAAAATAAATTGAGCTACTTCTCTTTGAGACCTGTGATAGTTTCAACATAAGAAGGTTCTAAAAAGTATTTTTGGCCTGATGTTTTTAACATAGAATCTATCCTTTAAAGCAATTCTTCTTATCGGACTAGATTACTGAAAAAAGCTGCCAAAACCAAGCAAAAACTTTCTCTGGCAGCCCCAGATTAATTTATCTGTTGAAAACCTTTCTTTCTTGTAATGATTGCTTAGAGGTGGCTTTTTCTGAGTATTTTCTGTAATACCTTGAGATATACTTGTTAGCAATTTCAAGGAATTTTTAAAACAAGAGTGTAAAATAGAGCAATCGAAAGACCTGTGTTTTGATTACGTGATTGGGGTTTTTTAAAAGTTTTCTTTAATCATTTAGGAGTTACAAATAAATTGTGATTATTATGGATTTCTGGGATGAGAAAATGTGTCTTGGAAAAAAGGGCACATGAGTTCTCTTTCCCATTCCTCAGACAATCTGTGGAGGACATTCCGAGCTTAAGAATTACTTAAGCTTTGCAGAGCTTGGTGTGAAAAATGTTTTGGAAGGGAACATTATGCTTAGCAGCTTCTGAAAATCAGTCATACACAGTCTGCCAGTGTGAGGTTGTATATACACATACACATGCATACTGCATCTTGGGTTAGAATTGAAGGTAAGTTCAGGTAATGCAACAGAATCTTCGTGTAATTTCCACCACCCCC
>NW_010390171.1:0-11956 GCF_000710305.1 Buceros rhinoceros silvestris | reverse complement strand
CCCCCGATCATACTGCTTTGAAAGATATGTCCTTTAGATAAAGTGGGTTTTTTTGTTAGACTTGTAAAATATTCTTAATAGTTCATTAACTGAGTGAAAAGGCTTTTGTGCAAGTGTTAGTTGGGCTTTTTTTTCCACAGTACCTTTCTAGGCAGTAGTCCTTCCTTGAATTACAGGATTTGGGATAATTTGATTAGTGAATTTGATCACACAGAGGAATCTTCACGAAGAACACACTGTCATTAAAAACCCCACAATATTTTGTTTCTAAGGTAAACATTATTGCTTGGTATGTGCCTTTCAGAAACTGTCATAAAAACATTTCATGCCAGTTCCTGGAAGAGTTTAGGTGTTTTGGAAACCTTCAACAGAGACCTGCATGTTGAGGCCAAACACTGTTTTTCCCCTCTTGATCAATGGTGTGATCAAATTGTTTTGATTCTTCAGACTTTAAATGGAAAAAGAAGAAACTGAAGGAAAGCCGCCTTCAATGTTTTGTTCTCATGTGGTGGTGTATTAGTGCCAGTTATGTCCAATTACATACTGACTTGTTCTTACGAATGGAAGATCATTTTTCTAGAAAGGCAACAGTTTTATTGTCTGCTGTGGATTTCTATTCTCCGTTTTCTAAAACTTATCCATGGCCTTTGAAATGAGCAGTAGAGCTGCGTCACAGACTATATTTGTAAAAACTTGCCCTGGGACTGTGGAATGCCAGCAGATTAGTTCCAGCATGCAGAGGGTGTTAAGAATTTTTTGGTCAGATAAAACTTAGAGAAAGCTGGTTCAGTACTTCGTGGTGCATAGGGGTAAGGGAGGCAGTGGTTACAAAGAGGGTTATTTGGTGTGGCTCTTCATTGTCGCATACACCTTTCTATAGTTCGTAGATTCAAGCAGTTAACTGTCGTGATCGGTCGGGACGGACAACGTGACAACAGCTTGCGTGCACACAAAGCCTGTATTGAAAGTGCTAAAGAAACTGCATAGCTTCTCTCTTATCACATTGCTTTATACTTTCCTAGTACCTTGTTTATTAAACGTGCCCTACTTGGGTTGGTTTCAAGTTGACTCTCTTCCAATCAGCTACTGCCCCAGCCTCGCTGTCTCCTCCCAAACGACACACCTCCTGCTGCTGACTGACAGCTCTCTACTTAGGCTTATTAGGCTTCTTCCTGGACCTGCCAGGGTCTTGCCTACAGTTAACTTTCAGGAGGTTTCACTTTTAGTTAATCTTGGTCTGTAAGATAACTGAGATTTCTTTCTCCATCTTTTCATATTATATTTAAATATTTAAATTTTCAAGTGACAATTCTTAGCTTGGATGCTAAAGGGTTTTACATGTATAAAGTATATGGAAGTATTTCTTTTTAACAAGAAGCTTGATTTTGTTTTGTCTTATTAAAGAAATGTTTTTCTTCCTTATAAAGTGTTGGGTGCAAATCTGTATAGTTTTGATATACAAAAGCAGTAGAAGTCTAGATGACTGTCAAATCAAAATTCAGTCTTTGTGATTTTGGAAAATCTGTGTCTGAATAATACAGATAAAGTCTGGTGTAGTTATTCTTCTGCAACTCATGATTGCCTTTGTCAACCTCTAGAATGAAAAATGTAAGATTAAGAAAAACATCTAAAGAAAATGAGATTAGAAGAGAGCGTGAAACATCGCCTAGTCCATCCTGTAGTGCGGTGCTGGGCTGACTACAGTTTAACAGTATTTGGGAAATACTCTGTGAAGTACCAGTCTCATTGTCAGTGCTTGGTGGTTAAGATAGAAACATTGTGATTTCAAGTTAAATCTGCAAAACCTAATATTCCCAAAATGCATGTTGCAAATCTGAAGATATAATTTGTCATAACTTACAATTTGGGCTTGGAGGAACCAGGATTTTACTGCCCCTGAAGGCACTTAGTGCCAGGCAGTGAATTGAGATTGCTTGTGTGTTTCCCTGACGTCGGAATTGACACTTTATAAGGCATGTGTTTGGCAAGGAGAAAGGTTGGCGCCTAGGATCATTACTGCATTGTGTCATACTGCTATTCCGTATGGTCTCTTTTTCTTTACAACATGTAATTCTTACTGGGAATAATAACTTCTGGAGAAAATACCTGGTTGAAAGGTCAATATATTTAACGGAGAGAGGTTGTTCCATTTACTAAATTAGACCAACACAGTTATTTTTGCTATTAAGGCATAAACCATTAAATAATCTTTTTAAAACAATGATTGTCTTGCACTACTGCTTTCCTCTGGAATATAGATCGTTATATTTTTCAGCGGGTGTCCATACAGTTCAGTAAATCAGCTGGTGCTTGGTTTCAGTTTGAATCCTGCCTGCAAACATCATGTAGCAATGAGAATGGGAAGCCCAAGTTAATCAAACTCCAGCTATGCAAAACTGGACACTCTTTGTTGCTTTGTATTTTACTTCATATTTTCCTAAGTTAAAACTTAATTCCTGGCTCAAGAGGCTGAAGTGTTAGAAGTGTTAGTGTTTAGCTGATGACAGGGCATCAGTGCGAAGGTGTGCTAGAGTTGCTTTATTTGCATTGTTTGCTTTATCCCTGAGGCAGAAGGAGCTGCTGCACTGAAGCTAGTTGTTTGAATTTCTGGTAGGCTACCAAGTAAACCTGTTTGCCAGAAAGACATATGGGTGTGATTTACCTACCTGTTTATTTATTTACCTAAAATAAGATACACGTGAAGACTGATAACATTTCTAGAGTAGCAGAAGGTGCCTCATTTACACCTAAGTTGTGCTTTTTGGACAGGTATAGGGAGGAGAAAAATTCTTCTTTTAATTGGCAGGAAGTAAGATGTATTTCCTTAAATTGGTTAAACGCTAATTGGATAAGCCAGCATCGATAGACTTGTAAACAGCATGAATTAATATGTGTCAGCAAGAGACATGTACGCTTGTACAATCTCTTTCTCAACTAATGTCTTTTATGCCACTAACTTCTGTGTGTGGACAAATCTTAGGCCTGAATAATTGTTTAAACAGTTGATAAAAGAATCCCCCCCAACCCCACTTTTCACTCTGTTTTGTCTGTGGTGTAGTTTGTCCTCCAGATTCTTACTTGCTCAAAAGGACCCGACTTGATGGGAGGCTCCCTTTGTAGCTTGCAGCTTCCCTGATAGTCTTCCACTTCTCTGGGCTGATACTTCATCTGGTGTTCATGATGCTTCTGCCACCCAATACGGAAATTTTAAGGTTTTGGATCAAGGGTTTGTTTTGATTTTAAATTTGCTTCTCATCTTCCTTCATGCCTGTGACTTGCAGTGATTGGTCATCTCTGCTGAAGAGGTGATGCTTCCCTCATTGGTTGGACAAATCAACCACTTCCTTGCCTGAATCATGCTCTAGTGAAGTACCACCGACATACCTACCATTCCTCTTGAAGAGTTCATCACCCTCGTGATCTTCAAGTTAAGATAAATAAACCCAGTTTTTTTCCCTGAGTGACTCCAAACTATGAATGTTTGTAATGTTTAAGTGGCTCAGTGGCTTATGTGTGATCTAGAGGTTCAAGTCAGGAAAGCCGCTTCTTTCCTTTGTAATAAATGTCTCCATGTTCCTAATGCAATGTGTTTAAAGAGTGCTGGTTAGGATTTGTTGGAGATGTGGACATAGTAAGTTTTTGAAGGAGGGCAGATGTTTTATTGTTTATGTAGCTCTCTTTTGATTGTTTTCCTTAAATTGTTATTCCTTGGCTATAAGATTAATGTGTAAAGACAATCTGCAAAACCTCCATATCTAGGCATCTGGTACAATAATTAGAAATTAAAAAAACCAGCTTGTGACCACGAACACACTAATTATTTGTTGTTGCCTGCATAGGAGAGGTTTGCCTTCACAGAGGAGATGGTGTTGCCAAAGTAAGCTATGTGGTTACTTTCTAGTCATGAGGTGTTTTGTTTTGTTTTTTCTTTTGGAAAAGCTTTAGTTCTTAACATTATTTTCATGGAAATTGCAAGAATTTTTATACTCATGTATGTATTTTGAAATATAGTGATAGCAGTCATCTCTTCTGTATGAGGTTAGTTTAATCTTTGGAAACATTATCAGTAAGCCAAGTAAATGCTTGTTTGTTTGTTTTTCCTTACGTCCTTTTCTTAGTCCTTCACTGCCAGAGATAAGACAGCGGCAAACAATTTACAGTTAATAAAATGGTAGTTATGTATGAACATAGAGACTTAGTTTCTTATATAAAGATTACAGAAAAAGAAATAGAGATTAAGGATAAAATTATAGTGCTGCTGTTGTCGGTGAGAGGTAAACAAATTGATGTTATGACACTTAGGATTTTCTCCTGCATATGTATCTGCTCAGTCATGAGAGAAGAGAGTTTGGGGGACGATTGTTAGCTGTACTGCTTCAACATACAGTGTAGTAAGGGTTTTTACAAGGTTGTTTAGTCCTTCAGTGGAAAAGCATTGAAAAGGTAAAGCTTTGTGAATTTGAAGCATTTGTTTGCTTTCTGCTTCTGCATTGGACCTTCCTCTTCAGGAAGGTGCCAGAGATGCTCTTGAGGAACCTTAGTTCTAAAAATAGGTAGAACTTGTTGACCAGTGTTTTCTTTGGCGTTTGAGCTTCTCAGGCAACCTATATGGCTTTGAGAGCCAGTCTTTAATACAGAGCCAGGTTTTGTTTGTCTAATAGAAGAAAGTATGAATTATCCTGCTCTTGCTCTTGATTGCTGTCTTTCAAGAAGGCAAGAAGCTCCTTTTAAAACATGTTTCTTGTTGCTTACTGAAAATAGGTAGATCAACATTCATCTTTCTTGTTTGTTGTCTTCTCATAGCTCTACATTTTATCTTTTGTTTGTTTGTTTTGTTGGTTAAAATGCTGAAACAAAATTAGAAGATCTCCCCAAACCAACTTTGAACTGTGAACTTTGAAATATTCGTTGAACACAAACTGGAAGTAAACCCAAAAATGTCTGGTAATTGCTTCAGAATACTGGTGCATGAAAAAAAATTGATATTTACTTTTGGGGACCCGTTCGAAGTTAATTAGATTTGCCGAATAGCTTGTGTTTCTGTATGTGATGTTGTTTTGCAAGTCTGGATTCAGTATGAAATACCTGGAAGTGTTAGGGAGGGAGGGAAATAGGAGACCTTCTGTCCTCTGTCTCTTACTGTAATGCAGTGCTAATCTGCCTGGATCTTCTGGGATTGCTGTTTTTCAGCTTCTCTTGCTCTTCAGCCACTTAGGCTACTTTATAAAGGGAGCTGCGGTGAACCTGGGATGCCTTTCTGGAATCAAATGGGGAAGCTGCTACGTTGGGGCCTCCTGAAGCTCAGTGCTGTACATAAGTGTAGTAAGTTCTGCTCTCTGGCTTCCAAACACCTATATTCCAAATAGTATGGCTTAGTTAGCTTTTAGCCAGGACTTGGGTAAGCAAAATACTGAAGGACGGCAGAGACATTAAGTGACTTAGACAATACACACACTAAAGCTGATAGATAAGAGGAACAGCTTTTCTTCAGTCATTCTTCCCCTTACCTCTTCTGAAATAGCTGTCTCATCAATTCATTTGCTAAATCCTTTGGTCTGAAAATCTGTTTGTCAGAAAGCCTTTTCTGAAATAGTTTCTTTTAAAAATGTTAATCCTTTATCCCAGTACGCTTTATTTAGCTGAGTTTTTAGGAAAAGTTCTTGCTGTGTATTGCTGGTTTCTGAATTTTTTTCTGTGTGGTCTTCTTCATTGAGGTGTGGAGGAAAAACTGTCTTCTCTATAGGAAAGAGCATTACTGTTGTTCTGTAGAAAATACTTCCTTGTGGTAGTAGTACGTACTTCCCAGTATTTGTTACTGCGAAGAGAACTTTCAAAGCATAGTTGTCGTCATCTTTCTGAAGGCGTGTTGGAGGAGCAGTTCCAACTCTTGGCTCTGGTGGCATCTGGTCTGAGGTTTCACTCCTTGGAGCAGTGTTGGCAGAACAGAAGGTGTATTCACGCCTTGGCCACGTTTGTTCATTTGGAACTAAACTGCACTAGCAGCTTAAACTAAGCTGCTGGACGTCATGCGAGAGTAGCTGAGGTGTGTTACGGTTGCTAAGTTCCCTGTCTTTCCTTTCTCTTCCCTGCTGACTGTCAGCCCCTCTCTGCTGGTTACTGCCCTCCCAGTAAGTTTAAACAGATAAAACAAATGCTAAACCTCCCCCATTAGTGTTCTGAGACAGCATTCAGCTCCTGGATTGTCTGCTGCTAACTTCAGGGAATAAACTTGACATGATTGTAGACTGTACTACTATCTGTATGTTCTGACTAATGCAATCAAGGACAAATTCTTATGTTCTTCGCTTTCAGTTTTTCATCAGAAAGGACGATCAAAAAAATGAGACTTACTCAGGAGTTTAGTTGTAGGGGATCTCTTCTTAGATTTTGTGTCTAATAGGTGACACTGTCATTTGCTCTCTAACCTTTGTAGTTAAAAAAGGAGTAAGTCCTCAACAGGACTAAAGCTAATAACAAAAAAAAAAAAAAGGGAAATGACGTTTACTGACTGGAGGTGACTGGAAAGTCCAGAATGCACGTGTCTCTTTTCTTGGTACTAAAGAATAAAAAAAGTCCTTCAGATGTTCTTCTACTCCTTCCCCTCCCCAAATAACCTTAATGTGTGGTGCTTTCAGAGAGGTTTTTATTCTTTTTACTGCTTCTCCTCAAACATGCTTAGCAGATGTATTAGATCCTGTGCCTTTATAAAGTAAAAATACAAACCTTTTCCCTCTACGAAGCTTACTACTTAAGATCATACAAATATCAATAACCTTTGTGAGACTCACAGTGAAATTCTTAAATTCTGACATGAACTTTAGTCAAGTTTTTTGAGATGAAAAATGACTTGATCATTATTTTTGGTACTTAGTTTGTCTCTGGCATTAAAAAACTACCTTAGATCAAAGACTGATCATAATACTGTGTATAAAGCTTTTGCTTTCTAAACAGCGTGAGTAGAATGGGGCAGGAAATGAACAGTCTGTTTACTTGATGAAATTTTAATATTTAGTACACACATTTTCCGTGAGCAGTCTAGAGCACTGCTGTTAATTTGTAGTGTTCCCAGTTTTCTAGCAGAGACATCAAGAGATTGTCTTAGCAGAAACCCGAGCAGTTTGGAGACTTGTTCTTGTAACTGTACATGTGTGAGCTTGAGTGTAGAACTGCATTCTTCAGGTTGAGGCATTCACTTCCTGAGCGTCTGACCTGTTTGTGTTCGGGTTTTACTATTAAACTGAAACTAGTGTGGCTTTGTTTTGACTGAGATGGAATGGAGGGTGTTGGCGTGAATACGTTGTTGGCAGATTTGTGTAGGCTGTAATGAAAGGCTGGAATTAGGGGTGCTGGGGTGGATGTGTATGGAAAAAAGGTATGGTCTGCACTGCTTGTAGTAGTTTAGGCTGATTAGAAAGTCATGCTTAGAGTATAGTCTTAAAGACGTTAAAGGACTTGCAACTCAATTGTAATTGCAAGAATGCATAAGGCATGCTTTTAAGTGGCTGCTCTGAATGAGAGCATCCTTGCAGCCATCTAATGCTTATAATATTTCCCTTGAGATTAAAATTTAGGAAGTAGGAATTCTCTCGTGCTGCCTCTATCCACATAAGGCAAGAACAAATGTTTGTATGTTAGTATGCTGCTCTAGTTGCATTATCATAATTTTCTCTGGCTTTACAAATGTTACATTTCCCTTGGTTTTAAGTATTGCTACAAAAAGCTTTTCCTAGTTCGCAGTGTGCCTGTGAGTTCCTACTTTGCTGCAGAAAGCAGAACTGGTGATACGCTAATGTTAGCAGCTTTTGTTTGTCTCCTGATAATTAATATAGCAGATCCATCTTGTAGTGGAATTCCTGTGTTATTCTCAAATAAACAAGCATAAAAAATAAACCTAAATAGACTAGACCACAAAAATTTGTCAAAACGACATATTTTGTGATCCCTCCTTTCTGCAGTGTGCTAGAAGTAGTGGTGAGGCTTCATCTTTGTCATCTTCAGTAAGTCTAGCAATAGTATGTATGGGGTGAGAGGGAGAGAGGGTCTGCTAGACAATCTCTTTGCTCCTGATATGACCAACCGTCATCCTCTGCTGTTGTCTCTCATAGTGCTGTACCTGCCAAGCGAATGATAACGCTCCCCAAATACAGCATATCCTGAGTACTTTGGGTCCTTTCATTGCCTTCAAAGAGTTCTACAATAGTTGACCTTTGCTTCTATATTGAGGAGTTACTTTAAAATTAATATTCCTTTTGAGCTGGACTTGCTCTTTATTGCCAACAGTACACAAGCTCTTCAGCAACACATTTACAACATGATATTTGTTAGAAAAAGACGTGAACTTTAATAAACTGTTTAAAACATACTTAAAATCTTGTGTGTTAGGACTTTCGTCAGAAAGCTCTGTAACAAAACTTACTGCAGCGGTGAATCCTTTACCTGGGCTTGGCTGGAGCTCGGGTTACATCATCTGTCTGAAAAATGTTCTTGCTTGTGAGTTCATGCTTAGTCTGGAGAAACGAAGGACAACAGAAAACACGAAACTGCTAATCCAAATTTGTGATCACTCTGAATGTTAGAGCTGTTTAGTGGCTTTTCTGCAATGTGAATCGTAACATTTTTTTATGCTATACAAGGCAGCTGAAGAACTTTAGTACTTTAGTTATTCTGGGGTGTCTACGTACAGTACCCTTGCTAGGCTGGTGGGCACAGTTGTGCCTAGGTTAGGGAGAGGGAAAATCTTGTTGTAGAGGTGCATGTGTAAATGGTTCTGACAAGCGAAGTCTTTGAAAGAGCAAAAGCATGTTGACTGTAGTTTCGAAAGGGACACGAAATGTCTCTGTGTTGGAAGTGCTCTGGTTCCCACACTTGTGGTTTGGTCTGAAGTTGCTAAACTGCCTCTTGCAGTGAGCACGTTAAGTAATGCCTGTTCAGAAAGGTGGACAACATGCACGTCTCTTTTTAAGTGCTGTTTTTGTAGCTAGACCTAGCTTTTCATTCTTCTCTTGATCACTTGTTGTTTTGCAACTGTGACTGAGAAGCAAGTGCGGCACAGTTCTGCACATTGCTGCTGTGAAAGGCAGCGTGAAGCTAAACCTGGCCTTGTTCACCAGCCTCTGCAGACCTGTGGTTGAGCTGCCCTTGCCAGCCGTGTGAGGGTGACAATAGCAGCTTGTTTCCCCCTGTACTGTATGTGACTCTTCCAAACTCTGAGTCTTAAGCACAGTAAATCCCAGCACTCAGCCAGAATAGTATTTTTCAGGTAACTGTAATCGAAATAGGCTGTATCTGGAAGCACCTACTATTTATAAAGGTTCTCTGAAAATACATTTTTCTCTTTTTTAACACAGAAAATACAAAAACATAGATCCATTTAAAATATAAGAAGTCTAATATACAGTGTTCTTCATTCCCTGACTAATTGGGGAAGATATTCTGAATTAATGCAGGTGATACTGTCTTTATTTGGTGGATACCTACACCTACAGTAGCTGTCCCTGTTCTGAAGTGCTAGGAATGGTTTTGGTTCTGTGTTTTTATATGAACTTGTAATCTATCAGATGACCATTATTTTGCCCCTTTTTATGTTTCTACATTTATTTTTTGCTGTGCAGACAAGGGAAAACTTGTTCTCTGTCCATAATATTGATAGTTTTGTTGTTTTGTTTTTTTTTAAGTGATGTGGTTAATTTTAACTCTGTTATAACTTCAAGTATTGTATTATTCCAGAATAGCTTTCATATTACACCCATTAACACGTTGTTTATAGCTTCAAAACTATTTAAAGTTTTTCCTTCGTTGTTAGGTTCTTGAGGCAGGAGGAAGATACTGACCTGAGATGGAAGTCAAAACATCATTTAGCAAAGCCAGTGGGTTTCCTGAAACTGTATCCACGTTAATTAATGATGACTTTGTCCTGGTTCGTCAGCAGACTGAGGACACTTCTGGAAAAGATGAAAAACCTCAGCTAAAGGTTTGCTATTTATTTTAAGTGTGTAATAAGACTTGTATTCATCAAAAGATTTCAACTTCTTTTGGATATTTAATTAAAGATACTTGTGTGTGCTTCAGAAGGCTCTTAGGCTATAATTTTTTGTCCTCATTTATTAGCAGTGAAATTAACAGCTCTGGTTAAACAAACCTGACCAAAAGTGGCAGTTCAGTTATTATTTTAATAACTTCTTCGAAGCTCAGCTTTGTTAGTATTCTGTAGATTTATACATTAGTAAAGGACCAAAAAGTTCTTTTGAAAGAATGAGCTTCAGATTGAAGCTTGGGAGATATTCTTTATTTAGGGCTCAGAGACTTTTAGTGTTGTTATTTTAAGAGTATGTAATTAGGCTGCGTAGGAATAAACCACAGAGGGTCTGGGTTTTTAGTTCTTAATTTAGTTTTCCTGCTTAATGCTACTTTAGGCATGACAAAACCCTTTTCTAAAAGCTGTCTGCCTCTAAATAGCAGAACAGTTTCACATTTGGGTGACAGCTGATTGGTCAATTACAAATTTCCCCGCTTGAGTTGCAGTAGCTGATTTACTCATTTTGGCCTGCTTTGAACAGTAGGAATTTGTTCCCCTTGCAACGACAATAAGTACTTAGCCTGTCTTTGCATAACCGTTTGGTGGATATTTACAACCGATGATTTCTGTCTCCTTTAGCTGCTCCTGTAGCAATTACGTCTGGAAGGAGGCAGAATCCGTGATGCAGTTTTATTATTGGCCATAGGGGTTTCTTTGTCTGAAAAGCTAGTACTTGTTAAAAGCTGGGGGGTTTTTTTTTTGGTTTGTTTTTTTTTTTTTTTTTTTTTGAAGTGAACATGTCTCACCATTTTCTTGCCAGCTTCTTAGACTTACTCCCCTCCTATGTGTGGGACAATTGGTGGAACAACTGAAGTGAATAAGATACAACTAAGAAAGTAAAATTTTCTTTAAGACTGATCTATAACCAAGTCTTTTGATTTTTGTTCTGAATGGAGGAAATAACATGAAGCTGTTGTTTTAAGAGGGTCAGTAGTTTTTAGATAGATGGTTGTTGGATTAGCAGTGACAATATGTGCCTTATATATAATGGGATGAGACATTGGATTATATTTGATTTAATTTTGTTGGTTCTCAGTGTGTTGCCTCGTTCACAAAGATTCTTAACTTTTACAATGAGTAAGACTGTACGTTTGAAAAATAATAGCATAAGTAAAACTACAGGTACCTTTAAAAAGTATTATCTCCTGCTTGCAGGTATTTTCAAATGGAGAGGATCAACTGGAGAAGGCAATGGAAGAGATACTGAGGGATTCTGAAAAAGACCAGAACAATTTCACTGCTCTCCAAGAAAGTTCCAGTGATGCAAGCAGCCAGGCAGCTGGAGAGGGGGGGTCAGCAGCAGCTCAAACAGATCAGCCATCTTTGCACCTTGTTTTAGATCCTTCTGCTACAGGTAGTACTTCCCCCCTCCGTCATATATGGCACTTTTTTTTTTCTTTACGCACTTTCAAGTTAACCTTAAAATGAATATAAAGCTTTCTGGAGCTTCATTCTAAAACCATGCTGGAGAATACCCTGGGGCCTCCTCTCCTTCTTTTCTATGAGTTGAGGGTTATAGACAGGAATAGATGATTGTCAGATTGCTACTCTGCACTGTTCTGTTTTGGGAAAGAGAATTTTCAGTTTGTCTCCAGCCCTAACTGAGTTAGGACTGTCGTGTAACTCACTGAGGGGACGGTGGTTGACGTAGAGATACTGCTGATGGAGTATGAGAAGTTTTAGGGCAGTGTTCATTGATGGTACTACCCTGAGCACACTCTTCAGCTCTGGTTCTGTTACCAGGTATCAGTAAGGACAGCTTTAAGTTTGATGTATTTGCTAGGATTGATTGTGGTACTTTTCTGCCGTTTGAAGTTTTGGTGAAAAAGAGGGGGCTGAAAGCTTTTTATGTACATCATACTGTATATATTTTATACTTAT
>NW_010390170.1:12832-19424 GCF_000710305.1 Buceros rhinoceros silvestris | reverse complement strand
AAAGCAGGTGTGAAATGTTTTCCTGGGTTAGGACTAAGGGTTTGGTCTTAAGTTGAAGTCAGTGGTGGGGAAATCTTGCCCTGGTAACCCCAAAAGGCCAGTCCTGACATATACTGTGCTCAGTGTCCAACACCAGGCTGGGTTTACGATGAAGCCAGCACCTTTGTGCACTCCTTCCAACACCTTAGGGCCAAACCCCAGAGAGATGCTATCTACCCCCGCATGCCACCACATGTATGCGCACGCCCTGGGCTGTTCTGCCTGCAGACAAAGCACACAAGCCTCTACTGAAGTCGAGGAACACTGGAGCCAGGCAGGAAAGCTGTGACTTCACCACTCCTGGGGTCTGGATGTGCAGGATCCTCCCCAGGACTGCTTGTTCATGGGGATTTTCTGCCTATGTATGCTACCAGTGAAGCTTTTGAAGCTGAGATGTCTAGAACATGGTCTTGAATGCTATGTGTAGCCACCTGCCCTTTGGGATGAGCTGGCTTTGCAGCTCTTCCACCAAGTTGACAGTGGAGTTGTCTTCCTCTAAGCAATGCTGGAGAAGGGTGATTTTTGGCCAAGGCAGAATCTAGTACTGATGAGTTGCTTGATTTCTCCTGGGCCCACTGGCCAGACAAAAGCTCAGGAGGGTGGGAAGTGACACCTCGCTGCAGTTCTGCAGCACTGGAGCCATTGCTTCCTGGGAAGCTGGTGGTGCCTGTGAACCAAAGGCATCACTTCTGCACACCAAGTGCTTCCTCCATGCTGCATCACAGCTGTTGAGGTCCCTCCTTCCACCACCTACTTTGGGATGAACAAAATATTCTCAGCCACTTTAGCTATGAAGTATCCAAAGGGATCCAAACCCATATGCCAGGTATAAAGACACTTTGATCATCTCACCAGCCCCACGCTGAGCATATTTTGCTCATCAAGTAACACAACTCCAAACTAGTCCCGCCAAGGAAGTTAATTCCCCAGCCAAGTTTTGCATCTCTGAAGCTACCTTTCCATGGCAAGGAAGGAAGACTCCCTGGAGCAGGATATCTCTCAGTGGGATATGACAGACCGTGATGGGATGGGGAGGATGGAGTTGAGTATCACAGACACGTGATGAATGCTTAGCTCAGGGGCTCAGGCTGTTGCATCACGCTCTGCTCCACCTCCTGTCAGTGGTCTATTGTAAAACCACATTTTTCTGACCTCAGTGGCTTCAGGCTACTGTATATCCTGCCCTCAGCCCTCCAAGCAGATGGATATAAGTGGACACATCCCTGTCTGTACCTAGAAAGAGGTGCACATGAGAGCGGGAGGGGTTTCAAAGCACAAACAGTGATGTCGAGGCTGGAAGCAGGTTCTCAACAGATAAACCAGGGATTTCCACCTCCAGTAGCCACCGTTTCAACAGAATCCAGTCCCAGCAAACCCAGCCAGCAGCTGCTTCAAGCTCTTCACATAGCTTTCTGCTGTCTCATGAGCCGGAAGAGCTGAGGGCAGCCGAGTCAGGACAGGACCCAACTGAGATACAGTTAACGTTTGTATCTCAACCCCTGGGGAGTGTTAGCCAGTGTCTTCCTCTTCACAGCCCATTGGCACGTGCCTACTCTCCAAAAGCAAATGTGGATAATAAATATTAGTGATATCTCCTTTATACAGCAAATCTCACTGCCTCAAAAAGCCCCAAAGCTGTGCTGCGGTGAGGAGGAGAAGCAGCAGCTTCAGGTGGGGCTGGGGGTGCTGAGGGAGGAGCACCCACTGCTTGGAGGCCCTTTCAGCTGGCCATGCAAAGGGCCCATCCCTCTGTAAGGATGGGGGTGTTCACCTGAAGGACACTTTTCCCCTCTTCTGTGGGTTTTTTCTAATCGGAATCATGATGCTGTGAATAAGAGGAAGAGCACAAGGGCAGGAAGGCAGGGAAGATCTGTCCAAACACGACAGCTTAGAGGCTGTCCTTTCTTGGACAGATAGGAACAGAAGCGTATCTAGAGATCCAGTCACCCACCAGGCTCTGCCTGGGAAACCCCATGGCTTTGGATTGTTAAGAGGCTGGCAGAGCAGAGTGAAAGCTTGATGCCAAAGATTTGGGGAGGAGAAGAGCCAAGTGCTGCCACCAGCCAGGGCTTTTGCACCTCATGGTGGAGAAACATTAGCAAAGCTGCAAATGACACTGGTGGGATGGGGCTGTAGAGCATCCCCTATACTCCGCACTGCCCTGATGGCCATTGCAGCTTGAGCTTAAAAAGAGGACAGCAGTGACGAAGATTGAAGTTTGGGTTCTTTCCAGGTCTCCACATGACCTGTTCCCCACCAGCAGTGGCTGCCTGGCCCCTCTGGGATGGTTTTGTTACCAGGACTGTGGATGGGGGAGAAACAGGATCACCTTCCTCAGGTGGGAGTCCCCTGCACTATGGAGCAACATGTGCCTGGGGCCACCAAACGAGAAGAAATCAGGTCCTCCCACTTCACCGAGGACCTTAAGCTAGGACTCGAGCAGCAAGCGCGTGTCTCTTCGCTCCCTCAAAGAGTGAGCCGACATCTGCAGCGGGCTGGCTAATGAATACAAACGACTGGCCCGTGCCCCGCCAGGGGGTCTTTAACACTTCACACGTCTCAGCGACGTTGAGTAATCATCTCCCAGAGCCTGCTCAGGCAGCCCCTCCATCCCACGACAAGCAGCGTGGAGATGAATGACTGCCAAGCAGACAAGGCATCGCAATAATTTTTCATCCACGGTGTTGCTTAACCTTTCGTGAGCAAATCAGATTTGCCTGACACCGGCCTGGGCACCGTACCTGCATTAAACATTGCTGGGTCAGGGAGGGGCAGCCGTGATTTATGCCTTCTCCCTGCTAATCGGATTCTAGGACAGGCAGATATTGATGGGCTCCTGCCTTTGATCCATGGCTCTCGTGAGCCTTCATTCAATTACTGCCCCACAGAATGTAATTAGCAGGGCCGCAAAGCCACGTGGGCCTCATAATCACGGCACGGAGCGAAGATGAAGGGGCTGTCACCAGGAGGAACGTCAGCCGGTCCCACCTGGGGATCGGATGCACTGTGGTGTGTTAGGAGAAAACACTAAAGAAGCATTGAGGAGGAAAGGAGAAGAGTCCTGTTTACCCCAAGAGGTCCCATCTTGCTTCTTCCCCATCACAGAGCATCACCAACACTCCCATCACCATCGCCTTCGATGCCATCATCACCAATGCTCCCATCAGCACCACCTTTGATGCCACCTGGCTCAACCATCCTTGCCCTCTCCTGGTGTTGTGACAGCTCTGCCGTGTTCCTCCCTGCATGACCCAGTTTCACATCCCAAATCCGGTTGCTCCACCTCCTGTGTCTCCCTGCCCACATTTCTTCTCCAGTATGTAATGCTTTGTGCTCATTCCTCTTGGATTTCATCCAGTCTTCTTGCCAGGGGAGGTGCCACCCCTTCCCTAGCTGTTTCATCTCCCTCACCCATCCTTATCACAGGCTGTGCTATCTCTGGACTATCTGTTTCTCTTCCTCCTCATATTTGTTTATCTGCTGTAAGAACCTCCTTCACTACAGGCATGTGATGTCAGCTGTCTGTACCAGCTTTCTTTCTCCACTTTTGTTTTAAGCTCTTCAGTCCTGGCAACGTGGCAGTCCTTCTGGTCCAGTGACCATCTGCCCAATTGTTCCTTGCTCTCAGGAGTGGGATGAAGTTCAACGAGGATGGCCATATTCTCTCATGCATCTCACACAACCTTCCCCATCCTGCCAGAACTGTTTTTGATCCATGGTAGAAGAAATCTGGCAAACCCTTCAGACCGCTACATCAGCACTGACAGGGCTTGTGGGAAGAACTGAACAATCACAACGAGCAGAGTGAAGGCAGGAGGATGAGAGCCATTAGAGTGAAGTGCAGCATCAAGCAAAGAGCCCTTCACCTCAAAACGGCCAATGAGAAGACCTGGATCTGATGGTCACTGCCTACAACAAAGCAATTCTGTCATAGCACTGAAAGAGGGTGTTTAGTATCTGGTGAGACATTTCCAGCTGAGACAGGGAAGCATAATGCCCATGCATGTGTCAGTCCTGGCAGGTCCTTCCAGCATGCACCTTTTTGGTCCAACCATGTTGAAAGGGAGGCTCAGATGGGTACATGTACGGGAGATAAGAAGAGGTACAGGAGATGGGAGCATGTATGGGAGATGGCAACAAGAAAATGGAGAGGGAGCTTAAAGCCCCTAGGCTCTGCTGGGCAGGGAAAACCCCAGCTGAGGAGACAGGGTGATTTCTCTCTCTAAACATATCAAAAGAGACAACACCAAGGAAGTGAAAGAGCTAATAAAGTTGAAGAGCAATACCTGACTCAACCGCAAGTGCAAACACCGGTGGGACATGGGACAGACATTTTTATGTATCTGAGAAGTGAGATGCTGGAAAAGCTTCCAAATAGGTGTCTGGGAACAAAATCCCCATTCATTAACAGGGGGATTTAAACATGACTGATACCAATTTAACACCCCAAGACCTAGTGAGGCCAGCACCTGCAAGCAGCAGACTCCCGGATAGAGCCTTTGAGGTCTGATGCAAGCCCAAGTATTTTGGGCAGTATCGCTCTGCCTGTGTGCAGGGACCTAACAGCTGACCTAGTTATCCTTCGGAGCCAATGAAGAGAAGGGGACTTCTGGGACATCATTATCTGGTGCTCAACCAACCTGTGGGTTGGTTGGGGAGGTTCTGGCCCCCCTCCAGTCTCCCACCTGCAGCCAACACCCCGACTCAGAGTTTAGCAATCACCCATCAAGGTTTTCTTTCTTGTTGCATTTGCTGTAGCTGTTTTCCAGAGAGTCGAATCCCAAACCCACAAGCAACCACAAGCAGGGAGGTTTTTTCCTCCCATTTTCTTCAAGGCAGGTGAGACAAATACTTTCCAAGAGATATTCCTGAGCATTTATTTCCCTCTGTCTCTGTCTCTTCTTGCCTTCACCTTGATTCACCTCTTCACCTCCTTCCTTGATGAGATTGGCTGAGGTTCCTGGAAAGTGAAGTTGTCAGATGAGCCTGTCTCTACCCCATGGGATTTTCCTCCTTAAGGGAGCCAGCTCCAGCAGCTCCAGGAATGGAGCAGAAGGACAGAAAAAGGGCTTGGGACTGGAAGATGCCTGCGTCAAGCTGTGGGTTTGCTATCTCACCATGTCCCACGTACAGGACAGCCACTGGTCTGCACGCTCAGCACCCCTGGTATAATGGACTTCCTGGTGTCACCCAGACAGCGGTCACATAGTCAGAGTGGGAACAGAGTATCAGGTCTGTTGGACCAGACCTTGTGGTGACAGTGACAACCAGGCTGAATATAAGCCCACAGTTACTGTCCTTGGGAGCACAGCAAACCATGCTCTGGGTGTTGCATTCAGACTGGACAGTAAAAAGGTCTTCACTGGGAGGATGGTGTAGCCTTGGGACAGGCCACCAGAGAGGTGGGTGAAGTCCAGCCTGGAAGGTTTTTCCAGACTTGGTCACATAAAGGCATGGCCATCCTGAGCTAGCATTAGCAACAGTCCTGTTTTGAGCAGGAGATTGGCCTGGAGACCTCCAGAGGACCTGTCCCACTGCAGAGGGAAGGAGCACCTCTAGGTCCAAGCATATTAAGGCTGAGCTAGATCTTCTTCCTTGTGGTGTCCGGCAGACCCCACCAAGCAATACTGATGGCAATCAATCACCCAGTAGACTTGCCACTTGGCCTCCACCTCATCTGTGTGGGAAATGCAAGGCAACAAGCCACCACAGAGGTGTTAAATGCCAGCTCAGAAACTCACCCCCCTGCGAAGGTTGTCAAAATGAGAAACTCTTACAAAGATGGGAAAAAGAAGGCATGGACGACCAAAAGAAGCAACCCAAGGGCTCAGGGCATCCTCCCTGCATCTACCCAGTGCCACAGCATCCGGCCAGGATGTGAGTGGAGGTGTGGGGCCACGTCTCACCCCCTTGGCAGCATCGTCCCAACTTGCTCTTCTCCAGAGATGCCTGGGCATGTTCCTGGGGAGGGTTTGCTCCAGCGACTGCTCCTTAGACGGACAGAGCTACACCCGGCACCATCCTCCTGTGCTGGGCTTGCAACATGTCCCTGGGGCTGGGACAACAGGCTCGTTGTTCTGAAAGCCCCCTGCACGGGCTGGGAGGGGGTCACAAGAAGTCTTTAGGACACCTAAAGATTGTCACCTGGGGTGACAGGCTTGGTGTCGCAGAGACAGCCGAGTGGCTCTGGGTACCACTCATCTATGGTGAGGTTTGGCCTGGTTTTGTGCACTCATTTAGGTGCAGGCAGAGCCCCACCACACCGCAGCGCTCGGTCTTTGGTGTAGCATCGCTACACACTGCGGCATCCATGTCCCAAAATGTACCTGCGGCTGCAGCTCACTGATCCATGGCTGGGATGGTCTCAGGAGATCTTTGCCCACCATCTCCTGCTGGAGCCCGCCCCGGTGCTGGACCCCACTGGGTGCTGCAGAGCATCTCCTGCTCTCCCTCCCTGTTCCGTGCGTCCCCCGACCCTGGAGCAGCCAGTAGTAGAATCATAGAAGCGTGGAATGATTCAGGTTGCTTCACGATCATCTAGTTCCAACACCCT
>NW_010390170.1:10707-12789 GCF_000710305.1 Buceros rhinoceros silvestris | reverse complement strand
CCTCCCCCTCCCTGTTCCGTGCCCCCCCCGCCCCTGGAGCAGCCAGTAGTAGAATCATAGAAGCGTGGAATGATTCAGGTTGCTTCACGATCATCTAGTTCCAACCCCCTGCCATGGGCAGGGGACATCTTCCACTAAACCAGGATGCTCAAAGTCCCATCCAGTCTGGCCTTGAATAATTCCAGTCTGCTCTTAGCACTGCTCAGCCCTCAAAATACACCAGGCCAAGGGGACCAGGGATAATGTTAACGCCCTTAACCCAGGCACTTTGCACAAAGCTGCCCCATGGGAGCAGACATCAGGCTGTTGCACCAGCTGCTGTGCCTCAGGGTGGGCTGGGCAGGCTTGGGGGGCTTTGTGCATTTTTGGGGTCCCACCTGGACCTGCTGTCAGAGAAGATGGCACTTTCCCTTTTGTTCATGATTGCTGGATAGCGCCAAGAATATTTTCACAGAATCACAGAATCATTTAGGTTGGGAAAGACCTTCAAGATCATCAAGTCCAACCATTAACCCAACACTGCCAAGGCCATTCTGAGCTGGACAGATTCAGTTCGGTAGGTTCCCGTCCTCCTTTGATCCTCTTCTGCCCCACGTACATGTGCAAACTCCCCTGGCAGAGGTTTAGTTAGAAAAAAGCTCTGGGGAGCACTTTTTCTTCCAACTGCACGGAATTAACACATGGGACTCCCTGCCCCAGGACACAATGGAAACCAAAAGGGATAAATGGCTTAAAAGAAGCGTTTTAGGGGAGTTCATGGTATACAATCCATCCAGGATGCTCTTACACAGCTGCTGCTTTTCAGGACGGTGTCCCCCAGCCCATGAACCTTGCCAAAATCCTTCGCTCCTACACACTGAACCACATCATCTGCCTGAGCCCTTCCACCAAACCTTCCCATCGCCCCTACCAACGGTGCAGGACCCTGAAGTTCTGCCCCCCCCGAGCCCGGTGTGCTCAGCATTGCCCAGCCCCATGGAGATGCCCCAGTGCTGTGCCTCTGTTTAGGATTACATGGTGAGATCTCCCTGTTCACCAGTTTTTAATTAGCCTGTGTCATCTTGATTTTACATCGTTTTAATTTCCCAGTCAACGTGCTGTGTGGTACCAAGTCAAACATCTTCCAGAAACCGAAGTCTACTGCATGTTCAGTGCGAGGGCTAGGAGGTACGTGGGGCATTTAATACCCAGTTAGGGCCAGAAAAAAACAAAACCCAACATGCTAATATAATCATCAAAATTGCAAAGGATGATAAATACCGTGGAAAAATAATATGCAACATGAGAGGGAAAAAGGATTTCCCATAGAAATCTACTGCAATCCCCTCCCTCCCTGCCTCCATGAACCGCCTGTTACCTCCGCCCTGCCCTCCAAAGCCTTAATGCCTGCTCAGGATTATTTTCCCCATCTGTAAATCTAGATGCAATCAATGAGAGCAAAGCAACTACTTCTTCAGCTCTAGGCTTAGGTTTAATCATGCTTGTTTATGGTAGAACCCAATTAAAACAACCACCGAATTAGGGAAAACTTCGCTTCAGCTCACGGCACGGCAACGCAACGCGGGGTGTGGGAGCCAGCGCTTTAAGGGGTCATCGGCCCCGCGGGACAAACCGCTAATCTGGGTGTTTTCAGCAGCAAATCTTTGCTGGTTGCTCAAAAGAAACGTTGACTTTTGTCTTTGATGGGATTTAGGATTTTTTTTCCGGCAAGGCGAAGGCAAGGGCAGCGCCCTCGCGGAGATGCACACAGCCAGGCGCTTCTTTAAACCGTTAAATGCTGTAGTGTTTAATAGGAGTTACAATCGGATAAATGTACAGTCGAAATCAACATGCTAATTTCTAACGCAATTTAACCTGTAAACCATGCAGCCCGTTTTTAAATCAGTCCATCTCTTTTTTTTTCTTTTAATCAGTAGCTCTGCTAGTGAGTTTTAAGGAAAAAAAAGTTCCCTTTAAAGTTAAACCTAATTTACTAAATTTTCCCCTTATTGTGCAACGACTTGTGCAAAAAAAGCTGTTTCCACCACATTAGTTTACAAAATCACTTCCTTCCACCCCCCCCCCCCCCCCAAAAAAAAAAAA
>NW_010390170.1:10409-10617 GCF_000710305.1 Buceros rhinoceros silvestris | reverse complement strand
TAAAAAAACCGTCCCCTCCCCCCCCCCCCCCCCAAAAAAAAAAAAAAAAGAATGAAAAAAGGCAACACAAGCAGCCAAGGGGACGGGGAGAGATGGGGACGAGGACGTGGATGTGTTTTCATGTCAAAATAAAACCAGAGGGATGAGCCAAGGCAGAAAGCAACTTGCTGCAGATGGGACTCCAGAAGTGTGGCTCCAACCTGCTCAC
>NW_010390170.1:530-10248 GCF_000710305.1 Buceros rhinoceros silvestris | reverse complement strand
CTGCCCCCTGAGCTGGAGTAGCTGCAGGTGGGATGGATGCTGGCTCCAGCCAAAGATCCCCCAGCCCATCCCCGGGGGCATGAGAGGAGCTTGAGGCCAGATCATGAGCTTTGGAGATGAAGCAAATCAACCGGTACCCAGGTCACAGGCTGAGCCCCCCTCCTTCCATCTACTGCTTTTGGGCTGAAACCCACCCAGAACATGGTGTATTTGGGTTGCTTCCCTCAAGCGCACAACTTTCCCAGCTGACAGCAGAGACGGGCTCATCTTGAAGTCATTTGCGATGAGATTTATTTGGGAGTTGTGTTCCCTTGGAGCTCACCAGCAGCATGATAAACACACAGGGATCTCTGAGCACCATGGAGCAAACGGGGCACAGAGACCCCCACGGCATCTGGGGGATGAGGCATGCATCCAGCCAGGGCGTGGCAGGGTGGTTCCATGCTCCGAACCACTTGATGCTTCAAAAAAAGCACCAATCACAGTCCAGAATTCAAGAGAAAACCCAAATAAAGGTGTGGTGGAGAGGTAAGAAACAACCAAGGGCAAAGATGTCTCTGCTTGGGGTTTGAACACTGGTTCGAAGGGCTGCTGGAGAGACACCTACCACAAACTTCCCTCACCTGCTGCTTCCCATCATCGCTACTTCGGGGGATAAAACATTTAACCCCCAAACCAGTTTCAGTGCAGGAGGTGCCGAGGGCAGATGATGCCACCAGAGTCTCCCCGGCTCCATCTCAGCCTCCGCTGCCTCCCAGTTTGGGGCCAGCGTGCAAACGCCCAAGTCTTCTGCCCAAACATCCACTTCCGTAGCAGCTCAAAAGCAGCCAATTTTTTTTTGGAAACAAACCCGGAACAGCCCCTCGAACACGGCACCAGCCAGCTTGTCTCCCCACCCCAACCGCCCCACCCCACAGCAGAGGCTGGAGTTGGATGTAGAACAAAGTGCAAAATTGCAAAGAGCATCTGACTTGAACTCCAGCCCTAGGAATAAATAAATAATAATAAAAAAACAACAAGGAAAAAATCTCGTCCTCTCTCTCACACACAAGCCCATGCACTGATGTCTAACGGAGGCCATCTCCCCTCACGTATGGATGCGGTTTGGGCTGCAGTTAGCACTTTAGAGACCTTACAGAAAACTATTCTCAACCTCTGGGCTGCCTGCACAACCCCTGAAGATTACACAGAAAAGAAAATGTGCAGATGCTTCTCCGGAAGCTAAACTTGTCTTTTTTTGTTTTTTTTTTCCCCCTACTGGTGCTGAAATACGTTTGCTGGGTGGGGAAAAGGTGGGGGATAACCCAGTCCTTTCTATAGCCACTGCTTAAAATAACCACTAAGGAAGGTTCAAGGTATGTACATGGAGGTGTTAATAGCAGCATTATTTGTTTTGGGGGTTGCAAATCTTCGGGTTTCCCACCCCCTCTCATGAATTCATAGCAACAACCTTTCCCTCGTAAGCAGTCCCATCCGTATCGGAGGATACCGATCATTAGGAAGAGATTTAGGGGGGATTTCAAATGTCTTCCAGGGCTTTTTAAGCAATCTGTTTAAAAGATTAATTTTATTTTGAAGGGATGGAACTGCATCTCTTGGAACAAAAAGTTAATTAGGACCAGAGCACCAAAATGCCATTTTTCATTCCGGTCTGTGACTTGCGGTTAGGCGCTTGACCTCCCGAAAGCAGAAACTCGCTGAATCTCTCCCCTGGCCGAGTTTGACTTTCCCAGCAGCAAGTCCTGAGCGCCAGAAGCCGATTTGCAGGATCCCAATCCCAGCCTCTCCGAGCAGAGCTGAAAGGAGCGAGGAAATCCATCGCGGGCAGGCATGGCAATGCCAGGTTGCTCCTCTTACGTGCACCGTGGAGACGGGAAAGAGAGCCCATTGTGGGATGGGGAAGACTGGGAGCTGCCTGGAGCATCTGAAACAAGGTCTTGTTCTGAGACCCAGCTGCTTTGGGTTTTTGTGGGTGTAAGTGGTGAAGTGCAATGTAAGGGTCACCCCTTGGGGGGAAAAAATGGAGTTTCAAGGTGGTGGCAGGAGCTGGATGCTTTTTTCTGACAGCACAAAGCCCTTTTCCTGTGTCTTGGGGAGCAAAGGTGGTGCTGCCTGGTGGTTCCTCCTCTTCCTCCCTTCATCCTGCACCTTGGAAGGAGGAGAGAAACACCATCCCGCCTGCCAGCAGCTGCCACAAGTGACTAAAAATTGCATCTGACAGTCTATCCTTCCCCTAATAAAGACTGGAGATGCCCGAGTGTCTTATTTGTCATGCTTGCTGATGCTCAGTGACACCATTGCCAGCAACTGTAGCAGCTTGATTCTGAAGGATTTTAAAGTGCTTTTAACAACTAGTTAGTGGCCCTTAACTGAAGTGACCTGTGGGTTGAGGCTTCCCTTGTGACTGTCACTGTTGGGTAGCTGGGGTTTTTATTTGGATCTCCATGGGTAGAAACTCAGGTCTGATACTTGAACCAGCCGATCCCACCCACTTTTGTCACACCCTTTGCACTCTTGTCTCCACATCTCTCCCCACAGTGGCACCGCCAAGATATGGGGAGGAGGCATAAAAGTGGCACGTGGTCCTGCAGCTTGTGGGACATGTCTTGGCTGGAGACCTGAGGGCTCTCCCATCACTGCCAGGACCATGAGGCCTTTCCTTCCCCAGCAATTTGGTGAGGAAGAGTTTCTATCAAAGCCCAGCAAGCCAGGCAATTTTCCCTTCTCGGTTGTGCAGGATTTGAGATGCCAAGACTGAACCTGGGATCCCCTGGGGCTCACTAGGGCTGTGGCTGGTTCACGCTCAGGTTCAGCATTTTGGAGTGCAGGAAAGAGGTCTCCAGTAGAGAATGGACTGAGTTCATTTCCACTTGTCCTTTTGAAAGCCTTTGGTGGGTCATATGTGGATGTGTCTGTGAAGATGATCCCTTTCTGGCCTACCCTAACACCAACTTTCATTCAGCTGCTTCTTTCTTCTTCCCTCCTTCGTAGATGTACTTCAAAGAGGCATTAAGAAGAAAGTAACCTCTGATCCTCCCACAGAACCAAGGAACCATAAGGCCAGGTTTGGTCCTTCCCTGCTATTAATGAAAATAATCTACCGGTCCTCCCTATTAATGAAAATAGTCTACTGGTCCTCATGGCTGGAGACTGCAGGGACAGGACAGCAGCCCCAGAAGGTCAGTGCTGACTATTTACTTCCAGGGTTAATTTACACGTACCCTTATCAAAAAGAAAACAAACAAACAAAAGTATTGCTGAGGAACAAGGAGGGAAGATAAAGCACCGTCCCCTTCTTGTATCCAGGCTTGAGTGTCATTGGAGCTCCCCAGGCAAGAAACACAGAGCAAAAAGTGCATGTGGTCTGAAAGCAAAGGGACTGAGTGCCCAAGAAAGTGCTGCTGCCCTTCTGCAAATGCCACATGGTGACGTTCAAACAAGTCCTGCCCCTCCACTGCTCCAGGGATCCGTGCTGAGAGAAGATAAGGAGAAAGAACCTCGCTCCGCAGCTCAGCAAAGCACCCCTCTGCTTCCCAAAGCGCAGCTGAGTACCCAGTGCCTTCAGCTGAGGGCAGGAAATGGGCACCTGCTGAAGCAGCACTTCCAGGGCTGTAACATCCACCAGGAAGATCTGAATTCCCTTTAACATGAGGGTTTCGGAGGTGGGGGAACTGGCTGGATAAGCTTTCACCTGCAGTAATTAGAGTCAAAAGGGAAACGAGAAGATAAGGACAAAAGTCCTCACTCTCTGTAACCTGACTCTGGGATTAAAGTCTTGTCGGTAGAGCTACCATCCTCCTCAAAGCTTGCCTTGATTTGAGCGGAGGATTCAGAGCAGAGGGGAATTTTGTCTGTAGGCACTTCCGAGCCAGGAGGAGTTGAGCGACGCTGCTCCACAGAGCATCTCCTTCTGGCTCCACTTTGGGGACCTCCAGAAGGTTCCTTCTCATCATCCTGGCCAGTGACGAGTTTGCAGGGCCGCTCCTCGCACGGCACAAGCAAGAGGGACTTTACGCCATTGCACCATGTCAGGAGGAGAAGGAAGACAGGACATCAGCATGGAAAAGTGGTGCAAAGAGAGGAAAAAACCCTGCATGTGGTGCTCTTGACATCGGGAGCACCTTTGAACCACCCCTGCTGAGCATTCCTCCTCTCCTGCTACCCAATCATGCTGGATGCGAGCAGCAGCATCCCAGCACCAAACCAGTGCCATGGGACACCTTGCCAGATTAACTTCTGGCTGTCATTTTCCACATCTAATTAATGAGGCAGCTCTCAAAGCCCTTCTACGCTCAGTGCAGATCCAAAAGATACTGGCAGGTCCTAGAGGAGGAGCTCAGGGGGTTGATACGGATGAGTGGGAAAGGGTCACAGCTCCAGCGATCTGCAGTCTAGGGTGGAAATCAGCCCTTCCAGGGAAAAAAGGAGAGAAGTTGGGAAATCAGTTTTCCTCTTTTCCTACTTAATGCCAATCCAGAAGCTGGCAAGATGTGCTCACAGTGACCTTCTTTCTAAACACGTGCTCCTTTTACTTGAACCCATAAGAAGAACCTGAAACTGTGACTCCTCCCTGTGTTTTTTTTGTTGTTGTTTGTTCTGAAACTGAATAAGTTAACAAAAGGAAGTCAGACTGATTCTTTCCATTTGGCTTATAAAGAAAAAAAAAAAAATAGTCTAGGTGTGAACTTCTCTCTCAGGCTTCAGGATTTATAACCCCCTGAAAATAGGAGTTTATAATAGGAGACTCCTGACACCACCTTCACGAGCAGTGCCACCCATCTTCCCCAGGATTGTTTAACAGGGACTATTTTGTCACCAGGGCAGGTTTCATGATTACTATACAGGTGAATAAAAAAATACATATATTCTCTTTGAACAAGAATCCCAAGTCCAGGCATGTGGAAGGCTGCGGTGCAGGGACTGGCGCAGGCAGGAGGTCCCCGAGTCCCTCACGAGTGATGGCTGTTGATCAGGCTGCGGAGCTGCTTTGCCACGGTGTCTATCAGCTTCTGCTTGTCCCTCTCGTTTTTCCGAAACTGGGCAAAAACGTTGTTTTTTCTGCTCGTGTCTCTCATCCTGCGCAGAGCAGAAACAGGTTATGGCACAGGTATCGCTGCGCAACATTGCGCCCAAGCCCCGCGAAGGAATCGCGTGTAAAGTGCCTGTGCTCAGGCTCTGACAGAGAGAGGAGGTGACGGCACCTAAAGGCTCTACCCCAGTTGTGATCAGGTGTTTGTGTAAAGACGGGCATCCCAAGCCAGGAGCAGGTTTTACACAGTTTGTGTTTTTGCTTTATACCCCAAAAATCTCAATCAATGTCACTGCAGCATCTATTTCTACTGCTAATGCACGAAACCCTAAAGGCTCTTGCTCTCCCCTTCCAAAAAGCTTGTGCTACGTCCCCATGTCATCACATGAAGCCGTAAATGACAATGCTGTAATATTAGGAGGATGTTAAAAAGTCAGCATCAAATCCACAGCACTGAGGCTTATTTGAAAGGGTGCATTGCGCGCAGCCAAGAGGCGCAGCTTTTGTGGCAGTCGGAAAGGTCTGGAGTTGTGAACTTCAAATATTATACAATGTTACATAATATAATTCATATTAAAGAAAGGAATCCAGCACTGTTTTCCTCAATTTAAAGATATTCTTGAGATCTGAGGTTTTTAAATTCATTTAACACATGCAGTAGTGCACTGGTCTCCCTGAGATCTCCAAAAGACCGGAGATGAAGAGTGGGTGGTGGGATGGGACCCACAGGCGAAGCTGGTGCTGCTCCATCTCTCTGCCATGCAGAGCTGGGGGTTCATGCATTTGCAGACGCATACTGGGTGGGGGGAGGGGGGAGGTAGGTCTTTTTGCATGCTCCGAGCTTGAGCTTTACACAAGCAGGGCATGTGCTGGGAAGGGAAACCACCCCACAAGGTTCAACCCTTCAACAGCTCCTGAAGGTTTCAGCCTCAACATCCAACCCAATGGTTCTCAGCCGGCATCGCTCTTATACCACAATTTGTAAACTATATTCTCCGTCAATCACATTTGGCAGAGGCAGATGGTTTTTGAGTGGGTCACATCAGCCCGTGTTTTCAGTTTAGGGGACCTAAATGAAGCATTAAAGTGGCCGGGACACAGTGCTGATGGTCTCTGGGAAGTTGGCACTTTATCAGACGAGGGGTTAACCAAGCAAAAATCAAACTCTTGAAACTTATTTAACCGATAAAAAAAAACCCAACAAACCAAAACAGCTCTAAGGTTTTTCATGCTTCTTCAGGAGCCAAAGGGAATCTGAAATGTTCGAAAAAACATCCAGCTTGGAACTGGAAACAAGGATAACAACTTTATCCCAAAGGCTAATTTGCTGAAGTTGTAAGTGCCCGAAGACACAGGATTACCATCGAGCTGCTTTCCCAACAGTAACAAGATAGCTTGGAGCACTTTTATTCAGTAAAATAAGTATTATTTTCTTTTCTTTCTCTGTTTTTTAACCAAAGCGGGTTGCCAGCTGCTTCACTGCAAAAACCAGGGAGTGACTGTGCTGACAGGAAGCAGCATTTTTGAGTTGCACAGATTAGTGGTGTCCCAGTATAATGAATTTTAGAAATAACCATCCTCTCGCAGGAGAACTCCAGCTCCAGCGCGTCACAAAGCACTCTACCAGGATGGTGAGAGTCGTTTCTGTTTCACAGGCTATGCAGGGACAGCAGAGGCACTGAAGTCAATCTACACCTTCAGAAACCTCCACCCACTGCTGTAACCATCACTCTCCATCACTGCCTGCTGCAGCCACCTCCAGGTAACGCGCAGGGAATTCACGGCAAAGCATCCTCTGCCCTCAGAGCCCCGTCATCTTGAACATCCTTGGAGACATTTCCCATCCCGTGGGATCTGTTCAGGTCCATGAAATGCTTTTGAAGTGATGCACGTTGCATGCAAGAAAACTTTGGCACATATTTGAACAATTAGCAAGGGATTGCATGGATAAAGCTACTGGGTCACAGGGTGAAAAAGCAGTCAGAGCACTGGTCCCACAACAAACCCATGTAGGTGGATCTGTTTAACTGGGGGCAAGTGTCTGGGGGGACGGGAGCAGCTGGTATCTCCAGACATGTGTAGGTAAAGGCACTAAGCTGTTAAGTATTATTAATGAATTAAGTCATCTAGAGGACACAAAATCATGCAGAATTTGGGTTGTGCTGTGCCAGGGACCAGGCAGCAACAGGAGGGGCTGCAGCCTTGGGAGAGGCTGAACTCGAGGAGACCACACCGGCTCCGGTCCTGCTGTTGCAGCCCTGCAGATGGACATGGAGCCGACACAATGTGGTCGGTGTCAAAGGCATTCAGAAACTCCAGCCTGTTTCTTTTCCAGCATTTGGCTGTAGGAAGCAGACGGGCCCTGGTCAAGCGGTGCATCCAGACACCAAGAATATCAGGTTTGAAAGAGGGAGGCAACGCTTTCGAGCGGCTAAGCAGCTCTTCGGAGGATCGATACTTGTATTTATTTAAGAATGTGCCTGCAGAGCCCTGGGACAACTGAACCTGGGTTTGTAACATGGTTCCTGTGCAAGGATTAAAATTAAGAGGAAGTGAAAGAGAGAGCTCAGCACTGTCCCCACCCCTGTCAACAAACACCACCTTCAACAGAGCCAAGCTTTGTTTAAATTAATCTATAAGAAAAAAAAAAAGCAACCGAGTAAAAGCTCCTCTTTTAACTCTAATTAGTGCATTTGAGACGATAAAGTTACCGGAGGGAACCGTTTCAAAGACAGCTTGGATTTAGATCATTTAGTGCTCCATTTAAATCAAACAATAAAGTCACTGCAAGGTGAGGGTAAAAGCCCAAGCAAGCAGCATACTTACACTCGTGATATCCTATGAGAGATTGTGATTAGGAAAAGAGATAATGATGAAAACAGGTTACAAAATGAACGAGCAGATCGGAATTTCATGTCGCCTTGTTGGCAAAGCTTGGCTGCCTACAGAGAGGACTGGGGGGGATGGGCTCGGAGTGGGGAGCGGGGAGGACATGCCTGAAGCTATGGTCAGGTCAATGCTGAGTCTTGGGGAGTCTGGAGCTGGTGGATGATGCCTGGAGACTCCCCAAAGGGCCTGAAGCCCAAGTGGAGAGAGGGCAGAGCCCACTGGAGCACGCAGGTGATGCCATGCAGGTGATGCCGTGAAGGTGATGCCATGAAGGCGATGCCACGCCACGAGGATGCGGGAGTGCAAGTGCCAACCCAATGCTGCCTCCAGAAAGCAAATTGAATACGTGAAGGTTGCCCTTCAAATGAGATCTTTTTCTGGGGAGAAGGCTGGCACGCCAAGCCGGGGTTTGTGGCTTTTTAATGCCATCACTGAGCACGGATGCTGCACGCTC
Organism: Buceros rhinoceros silvestris; assembly: GCF_000710305.1. Taxonomy (NCBI): domain Eukaryota; kingdom Metazoa; phylum Chordata; class Aves; order Bucerotiformes; family Bucerotidae; genus Buceros; species Buceros rhinoceros. The sequence continues at coordinate 1,876 of NW_010390170.1, read as the reverse complement.
AAGTAGTACCTGGGGAAAAGGGCCAGGAGCATGGAGCTGCCCTCCTGCCATCCCACTGACTCCCCCCCAACTGCCACAGATCCCAGCTCACTGTCTGCTCCCAGTTCCCTGGCTCTTCCAGCTGCTCCATGTCCAGGCTGACAGATTTTTGACAGCTCTTTATGTTACTATTTTATCGACAGCTCTGGATACACCTCATGCTTTCACATCATGAATGTCAGGTTGTGAATACGTTGTAAATAGCACAGTGAATTACACAGCACATATAAATACATGTATATAAACCCAACCCTATAAAAGGGCTTTACACACAGCAGTTACCCCTAAGTTTAGTCCCTGTGTACCATGTTGATAACATTTGGATGTCAGGAGTTGCTGTGAAATCAGCTATTCTCTGCAGGAGAGGAGGCAATATGGTTACATCAACTACAGATAACACAGATGCAATTCCAAAGCTCAGAAGCACACCAAGGTCAGTCTTCTGCAAGTGTAGCCTCAACTCTAAACTGGTCCTCTCCTGCTCTACAAGCAACAGAGAAAGAGAGGTACCCCCAAAACAACTCAAACTCCTCCTCAGAGTCTGATTTCATGGTAAACCTAAACAAATCTAACTGCAACTCGCTTATCCTGCCCACTCCTCCATGCAAGACTCAGCAGTGGAGTGCCCACATATGAGTTGCTTGGAAAATTCTTAATTATCATCTTCGGCAGGTTATTCCTCTGTCAGATCAGCTGGAAACCTGTAAGATCTGATGGTAGCAAAGGGGCAGGAGCAGGATTGATCCTCCCCATGAGACCCTGGAGACCTGCCACAGAAAGGGTCATCTGGGCCCCCTCCTACCACTGGAAGGATGGGTGACTGGTGGCATTTCTCCCATGTGCTAGAGGTGTTAGAAGCAAAGTGAACCCCACTCTTCAGGTGTGCAACAAACTCTTTGGGCTTTCTCTCCTTGTTGCCGGCTTGTAGGACTGGGACAAGCGTTCTCGTTGTCCTTCAGAAGGGATCCCAAGGCCCAGTGAAGACCATCTGGTGCTGTTCCTCGGCACAGCTCCAGTGCTTGGGCTGAAGCTGCGCAAAGCACACGAGCTAAAGGCTTCAAAGAGTCTCAGATTCAGCCCTATCAAACAGTGTGTCCTTGCTAAGGGCAAGCCCTGGAGCAAACAGGCACCTAAAGACACTGTCCCTGTCCCAGAGCTGGGCTCTTAGCACTTGATCCCCTCCATGGATCCAATGGAAGGGAGATAGATGTGCCTGCAGGCTGGCAAATCTGAAATCAGTTTGGGGGCTTGAGATACCTCTACAGTGTTGTCAGACAAGGAAAACGTTGCTTAAGAGTGAAGCAAAA
>NW_010390170.1:0-416 GCF_000710305.1 Buceros rhinoceros silvestris | reverse complement strand
AAGAGGAAAGAAAAAAAAAAGCCGAGTCTCAGCCAAGACTCAGCCAAGCCAATTTTCACACAAATGATTCCGTTTTGATACAAAACCAGGGACTCAGGTTAGTGGGATAAACCCAGATTTTTCTATTCAAGCTCCCACTGTCCACCCAGGAGTGGAATCTTTGCTCCCTGGATGACCTGGAGCCTCCTGCTCCCAGGGCTGCTCCATCCCTCCCAGCACTGCCCATGATGGAATGAGCTGCTAAAACTTGAGTTTGTCCAAAGTGAGATGGGGTGAAAACGATCCCAGGTGCCTGGACCCACACTCACTTTTCCAGCAGGATAAGAGCTGTTGTCGGGTTCACGTGAAGGTACTTGCATGTGGGTTGCCCGTAGTCAGCCAAATACGTTGACCAGTCCCACTGGATGAACAGATCC
>NW_010390169.1:0-8656 GCF_000710305.1 Buceros rhinoceros silvestris | reverse complement strand
TGCTCCAGCCCTCTCCTGGGCAGGGCTCACTTAGGGGGCTCTGCCATGACACCACCCAACTCCAGCCACCCCCTGGGCACCACCTTCAGGCTGGCTCTCCCGGGACTAGAGGGGATGGGATGGCCCAAGCCTGGCTGGGCCCTACCCCAGAGCTGTGAGGGCAGCTTCCCACTGAGGGCAGCTTCCCCCGAGGGGGCACCGCCACACTGAGCGTCCTGGCACGTTGCTTGGCTGGGGGGAGCCAGCACAGCGGCCGGGGGCCACAGCTTCTCCTTTTTCTTAGGGTAGTATTTTTCGGCAAGGGCTGTGCAGAGAAAACCTCCCTGGTGCTGCCCTGCTTCAAGAACAAGTTCAGCGACAAGCACATCCATGCACTGGGGCACAAGGCAAGGCAGGGGAGGCTTCACAACTAAAGAGAAGGGAGCGTAATGACTGCTTTAACAGGGGCTCCAGCAGGAGCCTGTGGAGCAGTGGTCAAGGCAGGAAGATAGGAAAATTGCCTTCTTTTGTGCAACTCCTGGGGCGGAAAACTAGTCTCGGATCTGCAAAGAAAGGGGACATTGGAAAAGGGAATGCCCTCAGGCTGGGAACCTGGACCCAGCCCTACAAGCCGTGAAGCTGATGATGCTGGGTGCTAAATCCTGAAAGGGGACCGAGGGAATCACCCCCAGCTGAACAGCTTGTTACATCAAGGCTGGGGAATGAAGAAGTAGAATTTGCAGTTGAGACACGACTCACTTATTTTGTACCTAACACTTACAAGGGAGATTTTAGCCATGAAACTGCAAACGTTGTTGGTGCTACGGGGAAACGACAAAATCCAGCCTTTTTGCAGCCCTTAAAACTTGTCCAGAAAACAACGGCTGACGTACCAATGTTTGTATATGCCTGAATGCCCGATACGCTTGAGAGGAAGGGATTTCTCAAGCAAATTAGATGCACAAATAACCTTTAAAAATAGAGTGGTGCAGCTACTAATATCTGAATCAAAAGCTCTGGAAGTGAGAATTTTATGTTACAGGACACACCAAGGCCAGAGGTAGAATTTCCCACAGGAGCACAAGATGCAGGAACACCCTTAGTAGGAACTAACAGAATCCCAGGTCAGTTTAAATTGGCAGAACCAGTAAAAGTTCTTTTGAAACCTGGAACTAAACTCGTAAGACAAAAACAGTACCTTATTAAGTAGGAAGTGAGGAAAGGGTTGGAAAAATTGATAACAAAATTTTTGAATTAGGGATGGTTGATACAGTATGAATCAAAGTGTAACACTTCCATCTTACCAGTCAAACAGACTAATGGTAAAGGATTACCACCTCGTCCAGCATCTTAGAGCAAGAGATCAGATTGTACGTCGATAACAACCCTCACCAAGAGCCAGAGCTGGTTGACAGTGTTGGATCTAAAAGATGTCTGTTCTGCAGACCTCGATGCTGAAAGCCAGGAGCTATTTGCTTTCGAATCAAAAACCCAGAGACAGGAAGAAAAACACAATACACTTGGACTGTCTTGCCACAGGGATTTAAAAACAGCCCAACAATCTCTGGAAACCAATTGGCTAAAGAATCAGAAAGGTGGAGACAAGAAAATAAGCAAGGAGTCCTACTGCAATGTGTAGATGACATCTTCCTGGCAAATGAGACCAAAGAAGAATGTTTATGATTAACAAGAAGCCTTTTGAATCTCTTGGGAATTAGTGGCTATCGAGTATCAAAACAAAAAGCACAAATTGCTCGTGAAATAGTCACTTATCTGGGATTTGAGATTTCAAAAAAGGGCAATGACAACTGGAAATTGAACAAAAAGAAGCTGTATGTCGTCTCCTCTCCCTGAACCACAGACAGCTCAAGAATTACGAGCCTTTCTAGGAATGGTGGGATGGTGTCGTTTATGGAGAGCTGTTCAGGGACTACTGCTAAAACCTCTACATGAACTGTTGAAAACCTCACAAGGAGGTCACCTTGATTGGACTAACGACACCAGAGCTGCATTTAAGCAACTCAAACAAACATTGATGAGAGCAGCAGCCCTAGGGCTACCAAACCTCACAAAATCCTTTGAATTTTGTACATATGAACAACAAGGGGTGGCCTTAGGTGTCCTGTCACAGCCTCTTGGACAACAGCAACGTGCAGTAGCGTATTTCTCAAAACAACTGGACAATGTCAGCCAAGGATGCCCTGCCTTCTTGGGAGCTGTGGCAGCCAGGTGTTGCTCGCTCAAGAAGCTCAAAAGCTCAAAATGGGACAAAAGATTTCCATGTTTGTCCCTCAAGGGTGATTTCCATCCTTGAACACAAGGGGGTACCTTGGTTATCTCCCAGCCATATGTTCAAATACCAACTAATACTGCTGGAACAAGATGATTATCTGTCTCAAGACCACTTCAGTTGCTAATGCAGCTGTGTTTCTCTTGACTGACCACAAGGAAGATACTCCTGAACAGGATTGTCTAGCGACAATTGAAGAGACTCATTCTAGTCGCCTTGACCTTAAAAACATCCCATTGGAAAATCCAGATTTAGAATTACATACAGATGGCAGCAGCTTCATCCGCAATGGAAAACAAATGTCTGAACTTGCAATAGCAACAGTCAACAAAATAAGAGAAGCAAAAGCCTCACCTTCAAAAGCATCAGCTCAAGAAGCAAAACTGATTGCTCTAACAAGAACACTGAACTTTAATAAAGGAAGAGTTAATATTTGGTGGAAAATCCAGATTTAGAATTACATACAGATGGCAGCAGCTTCATCCGCAATGGAAAACAAATGTCTGAACTTGCAATAGCAACAGTCAACAAAATAAGAGAAGCAAAAGCCTCACCTTCAAAAGCATCAGCTCAAGAAGCAAAACTGATTGCTCTAACAAGAACACTGAACTTTAATAAAGGAAGAGTTAATATTTGGACAGGCTCAAAATATGCCTTTGGAATGGTACATGGTCATGGAGTTACTCGGGAAGAATGAGGACTGTTATCAACACAAAGGTCTGAGATCAAACATGCTGTCCAAGTTTTAACAACATTAGAAAACGTGAAAGAGCCAACAGCTCTTGCTCTCATGTATTGTAAAGCACACCGAAGCGAGAAAGCAACTTTTGAAGCACATAATCGATTAGCCAATAAGGCTGCCAAAGAGGCTGCAGAAACAGGCATCTTAGCTTTAATATCAGAGACAAAAAAAAATCATGTCCAAAAAACTGGGTTTTGGAACAACTAGAAGTGGAAATGCTCCAGGAGACTATTGGCAAATAGAATTTACTGAGCTACCCACAAAAGAAGGATCCAAGTACATCCTAGTTCTGGTAGATGCTTTTACTGGACAGCCAGAAGCATTTTCCTGTCGCACCAATAAAGCAAAGGAAGTCGTTCAAATGTTCTGGAAAGAAATCATTCCAAGACTGGGCATTCCATTAGGAACGTCATCCAATCGGGGACCTCATTTTATTCCAGATATAATAAAAGAATTGAGTAAAATTCTGGGTATAACATGGGACCTTCACGCCCCTTAGAGGCCCCAATTGAGTGGAAAAGTGGAAAGGATGAATTATACTCTCGAACTACAGCTAGCAAAAAGGTGTCAAGAAACTCCAATGACTTGGGTGCAGGCATTGCCTGTAGCTCTATTAAGAATAAGAATATAACCCCAAGGGAAGGGTCATATAAGCCCATGTGAATTGCTATATGGATGGCCTTACCAGGCCCCGCATATTCCAGGTACCAGTCACATTATAGGCAGCATGGATCTAAACAATTATCTGATATCTTCAGGAAGAACGCCACAAAAATTTCGGACAAACCCTTGGCACTTGACACACGAGCACACCCATTTCAACCTGGAGACTGGGTTTAGCTCAAATCCTGGGGCTCTGAACCACTGACTGCAAAGTGGAAAGGACCACAAGAATGTGTACTCCTGAGAATGTGTACCATTATCAAGGTTGAAGGTAAAGGGCCTGGGATTCATTAGTCAAGAATTAAAAAGGCTTCTGTTCCAATCACAGTAGAACAACAATTGCCTCTCAAAGTAGAAGTAAAAACAACCCATGGCTAATTTATAGTTGTTAACCATTACCCGAGCCACGAGCCAAGTCTGTCAGACCATACACTGGGACCAAAATTTACATGTCACCTTGATGCAAAATATTAGTCAAATCTTCCTTACACTGAAGCGATCGTTGAGTCTTTACCCAGACAGGAAATTTGAAAACAAACCCAAATTTTACATGAAGTGACTAAAGATGACGCTTCATGAGGATTTGGAGAGATTTTGGGACAAACTTACCTCATGGCTACCCAAACTCTCTTGGCTGGAAAAGCTACTTACCATCATGATTATCATGGGGATTTGGTTTTGGCTTGTCTTATAATGCAAGGCTGTAACTGTTTTTCTCGGTTATGGTGGAAGTGTAAACCTGAAGGGCTAGGTCAGGACACTTTTGAACAGATGGAAGTTTCAAAGTCTCCGAAGAATAGGGGGGAACTGGTACATGTTGAAAATCCCCAGGCTTGCAACAGATGGAACAACATAGGCACAGCTTGGCTTTTGCCTCACTGTTCATTGCACAACAGACCCAATTAGAGACTATCATTTAAGGATGAATTGCCCCAACGTTTGTGTAGCCCTGAGGTAAGAGATCTCTCTTACCCATAAATTTTAAGAAACAGGAACCTGGTAGTCAAGAAACCAGAACAAACTGGATTAGAGAGGGCCAGCCGCAAAAGACAAGACAAGATACAAGAACCTGCTGAGTGCGCGCGCTCCAGAGAATCCAACTACAGGACACCCAAGCAGACCCCCTATGAAGACCCTAATAGAGAAACTGCACACATGTGATGAACGTGCACATAATATCATTAGTTCTGGGAAATGATGTGAATATGTATAACCTTTCAGGGAAAAGTAACGCATATGTATGTCGAAGAGCTACACAGATACTAGCTGTCCCGATCCAGAGGTGCACATGATTTGAAGACAGAGTCTCCATGCACCCAGCGATGCCATAAAGAACGCCAGCTTTCTAAAACTCAAACCCAAGTCTTAGAGAATTTCTACAATCACCGACTGTTACGGGATCACCATTACACGAGGGTAGTACAGTCTACCTACAGAACAAGTGCTGCACTGCCCGAGTGAGGCAATTTCTGTCTGGCTCTAAAACACAAAGAGCCAGGACACCACCTCGATACATTCACACACGCACAATCTACACACAAATCAGGAACACACATACTGAACGTGCAGACGCACGCAGAGAGAGGGGCAAGGCAGTGTTTTCCGGTTTGCATAGAGCACATGACCCGTCTGCACAGAGACTAGAGTCATTCTGTACGTGGAGCAGATGCGGACAGCTGAGGCAGGTTGTCTCAGAGGAGGACCGAGCTCCGTGCAGCAGGGCTTTTTGGGCGGTACACAGAAGGGATCCAATCTACAAAACACAGACGGGGCTGAAACTAGGATATTGTTGACCCCTACAGAACACAGGGTGTTCACTCTGTGTGCAGCACCCGCACAGACTGAAGAAGGCGGCTCTTCAGTCTAGAAAGAACACAGCCCACCTCTGTGCGGAAATACACAGGCAAGGTGGGGAGAAGCTTTTCCCTCCATGTAGAGAATGTACGGGCTAAATATCCACGCACCGAGAAGAGCCACACCTCACCTATGGCTGCATTTAGCATCTACCATCTCGGAACACTTGACCCGCCAACAACATGGAGAGCCTTCTCTGCCTCTCTACAGACTTCGGACTGTCTTCCCCAAGCCTGCACATGGACAGCCAAAGCCAGACATGGTCTCTCGGTATGTAGCACAGAACGGGAGAAACTCTGCCCACAAAAAAGAGACGGTGAGGCTTTTCTCTCCGGATAGAGCCTATCTTCCGTCTGCAGATGTGAAGTGAGGTGGGGCAATCCCCTTCTGTCACCACACAGACTATAAAAGGGCCCTACAGAGAACATCTGTGGAGAGCAACACACACCACTCTCCTGTCGGGACGCAGAACTTACTTGGGTTATTGGGCAGAGACAGGCCAGGTGAGGTGGGGCTTTTCCACCCGCCGACACCTGAAATCTGGGGAGACTGGAAGGTGAGCAGGGGGCGTCTCTCTGCCCATCAGGCACGTTCCGCCTCAAGAAGCACACCAACGGCTGAGGTGAGGCTTTTCTCTTTGCACACAGACAGGAGGGAGTTCTTCTGCCTCTGCGTGGAACACAGGCTGTCTGGAGAGCAGTGAGGGGACTCGCTACACAGAAAATATGCTGCTCATCTGCACAACGGACCCAGAGGGGCTGGGGAAGGTGGGCTGCTCTTGCCTGTACACAGGCGACCACTCTTTGGTGAGCACAGGCAGACGCGTGAGACAAGGCAAGAGCTTTCTCTTGCTTTGTAGAACACCTCCTGATGGGCTCAGGGAACCAGGCCAGGCCTTCTCCATCTCTTGTGCCCACGTGCGCAGGGAGGTTCTATCCCAGCCACGTCCTGCCTTCCCTTCCTCCCATCACCCACCTACCTCCCAGGCATCCACCAAGGACATCAAGCACCATCCAGGGCAAAGAGCAGCCCAGGGCCCTGGCAGGGTTCTCCTCAGGAAGGCACAGCTAGGAGCAAACATCCTGCTGCTTAACACCAACAGGCTGGTGGCACAGTCAGGGCTTCAGCTCCTAGAACCACAGGACCCTCCCTTGAGGAACAAGGACTGCTGGACCAGGAGGACTACTCGTCCTCCACTGAGCAGGCAAGACGGTCTCTGCTAGCCCTACAGGCAGGACTCTGCTTCAAGCACAGAAAGCCACGTACAGCCAAGGGAAAGCACGCTTCCCCAGACAGCTCACTTGGGACTGCTCAGGTGCAATGACAGTGCTCTGCGAGGGTCCACGACAACTGCAAATCTTGCTGCTGGCCTCCCCAGTGTGAACAAATGTTTCTTGCTTGCTTTTTCCCTAACACAAGATGCTATCACATGCACCAGCTAGCACTTACCAAGCAGAAAGGGGAATCCCTCCGCCCTACCAAGAGAACGAACCTAGGGCAGGCAGAGAGGAAGGAACCAAGGAGATGACCCTTCACAAACGCAATAGACTTCAGAGACCATAGGCTGACCTCAGAATATAGATGCATTTTTAGGAAACGCATCGAGGGAAAGGTAGTCTTGTCTTGGTTGCTTCCCACTACTGAGCATAAAGTAATGCTTTTCAAAGCAAAGGCTCTTCTGAAATAACCTGAGGTGATGCTAAATTTCTCCGTGTTGCGTGGCTGCATGCAAACAGACCTGTCAGACAGACAGACAGGAGGTGTCAGGTGCCGCCACTTGGAGGATATGCATCTAGGAAAAGCTAGAAGGGAGAGCAGGCTACGCTTGGCTGTCAGTCAGGCAAAGGAATCACACACCTGCCTTTGAAGGGGGGCGAGGAGGCAGCAATGGGGGCAGGCTGTGAACACCAGCTGCCGCCACACTAGCTTGTGAAATCTGGACTAGGTGCCACCTAAGCAAGGCACTTGTTTCTACCCAGCCTGGCTTCCATTCTCATTTCAACCTTCTGAATTCTCTTTCTGTGCAACTTGAGTCTCTTACCTGAGGCTGGAAAGTCACCTAAGAGCTGGTCCCAGCTGTATATGCCAGCGAAGACAACATGGTGACCAGTCTGCTCTAGTCTCCTCATCTCAGTTCCAAGCTCGTCAGAAGAGGCTGCAAGACACAAGCTGCATTACTACAGTCTGCTCCAGAAGAAAAATAAAGCAGAGAGATTCATTTCAGGGCTGACAAACACCAGGATCCAGCAAACTCTGCACATGAGGGCAAGCAACAAGCAAACCAGAGCACTTGGCACTACACCCTACAGGACACTCATGTGCTTGAGGGCAGCACGGCCTCTCTGTGTGCTGGTACATTCCTACACATACACACACACTCTAGGGCCACTTGGTCCTTGGTGCAACTCCCCCTCCCTGGGCCACACAACCACCCACGGGAAAGTCAGGATGGACAGCAAAGACAGTGGACCAGAACCTGAGGCACCTCTGATCGTGCCTGGCTCCTGCTCACCCTGTTCTCTGCGGACAGTAAGGACAATCTCTTATCTCCTGACAACCTACCACAGACCGTAAGCAGCAGAGCATTAAGGCCCCCCCCTTGACGCACCTCTCTCCTGCTCCCCCCCTTATCACCCGGCAACGGTAACTACTGCCAATCACCACCACAGGACAGACCAGTACACCTGGCCTGGGGGCGTGGCCAAAGGGGCCAATACCAGAACCCCAAAACAGACCAAGTTCTGGCCATGAGCAACTGCTGCAAAGTACCAGAAGATTAAATCACCTGAGCTGGGCCAAAACAGACAATCGCCTGACAAAAGCCAATTATCTCGGACCAGCCTCGGGCTCCAGCCCACGGCCCCTGAACTGCTGGAGGCTCAGGCTGCAAACACCCGGGGTGACACTCCTGTTCCACGCCCCACAGCACACCTGGTGCCCGGAGGCAGCGCCGTCCCTCAGGGCAGGGCCACACACAGGCTCCCAACTCCAGGCAGGCTGCCTGCCCCCGGCTCCCCAAAGGACAGCGGCTCCCTCCCCTCACCAGTGCCTCGGAAGAAGGAGTTCTCTCCCTCAGCCGTCCTCCTTCGCCTCCTGCTCCTCCACCCGGGGCCGCTCCGGCCGCTCCG
>NW_010390168.1:9259-31591 GCF_000710305.1 Buceros rhinoceros silvestris | reverse complement strand
GGTTTTAACCAAGTAAAAAATCGCTGGTAGAACGAGGTACATATTTCAAGTGAATTAGCTGGGAATTTTGGTCTACTAACAGATTTTAGAAAAAGTAACAGCTATTACAGCTTCTGTCTGTAATCTGGGGAAACCATAGGATGGTTTTTGCTTCCTGGTATATCATGCTTTATGATTCGTGTGCTAGAAAGCAGCATTTTCTGCGCTAAGTTATTGGAGTAGCCCGTGACTGCGTGCCAAGGCAGCAAGCAGATACAGAAGGGTGTTACTATTTGCATGTGTATGTTTATAAATAAACTATTTAAGTTTTGTTTTGTTCTGACAGACTCTACAGTTATTTGATAACTTGATGTATGAATTATCCAGTGAGGCCAAAGGATTAACCAGCCAGAATAGAGAGCTGTGCAGTACCGTAAGGAATCTTCTGCAGGCAAGTCCCGTGAAATGAGCTGTCAAGGCAATGTTTACATTATTCTTTGACTTCACCTAAACAATTAGGAGGTGTTGAGAATATTTTTGCCAACCACTAACCAGGTGGTTAAAATGTAATTTGGATTTTAACCAGGTGGCTAAAATCTAATCTGATCTTCCTTTGCAGCTGAAGTTCAGTTAACATTTTATGAATGACTTGATTCTATCTAGCATGTGATGCTAATTGTCATTAAATAATCTCAAATTCTGCTTAAGTTCCTGAAGCAAATGGAGTGTGATTCTCCATATGTAGAGTGCATCTGGCTCTTATTTTTACTTTTCACTTAATTCTGAGTTTTAAAACATTCGTAAATTGAGAACAGTAGTCAAAAGGAGTACAAAACTCTGAGTTAAATGATATGAGAGGTCTGGGATTGCCTGGTATTATTTTACGGAGTTTCTTTCGTCTTTAACAAACTCCTTATTTACGCAACTAGCAGGGAACTTTAAATGCCATAAAAATGGAGGTGCAATTCAGCTAAGAAAAGATGCTTTTGAAATTACCACAGCAGTGAAAAACATTGATTGTTGATCTTTATTTCTTGCTGTAAAGACTGTGGTGCAGCTGTTGGAAACTCTGACGGGTTGCGTACGGTACATCTGCACGCTGCAGGAGTGTGTGCCGCTGGAGAGCATCCGCACCCTCCCATCCTCGGTGCTCTATGTAATAAAGAACAGCTTCACGCACTGCAAGGTGGGTCTGTGCTAGAAGTAGGGAAATTCTCAGGCTGGTTGAAAGTAGGAAACACTCACTTCATAAGAAGACTCTATTTTGAAATAATATTGTCAAATCACTTTTGATTTGACAATGTGGTCGTTAAATAATGTACAGAATGTACGCGGTGCCCAAGCACAAGGATGATTTTCTGACTGTCTGCCTGACGAATCTGGCCTGCTGGCGAGAGGCACAGACTGCGCTACTTCCGTGTTCTGTGTGAATGTGGGTTACGGTTGTGGTTCTGAACGTGGGCTCCCTGTGATACCTGAGCATTTCCCGGAACTGCGGTATTTTCAGAGCTACAAACGGTTACTGAAATATGGGGCCCACCTCACTCCTGTGCAAGTTCCAGAGTGGGTTGAAAGTTGAGATGAAGGTCTGTGTGCTGGGTATGATGAGTGACATATGTCGGTTTCAGGTCTGGACTTTCCATGCAGCAGTAGTTCCCTCTGGAGCAGTGAAAAGAAAACCTTGTTGTAAGGACACTACAGCTTTTGGTTGGCTTTCATTTTCACTTTGCAGTTTGTCTTTCTTCTGGGAAGATCTACATCACTTTTCCATATCAGGACTTGTGCTCAGGGGCATTTATCTGGCAGTTCTAATTTGGCAGCATTGGGATGGTGCTTCCTCTGTGGCTAACGTTTTGTTCAGAGATGTGATCTGAGGTTCACGCTAAACCAAAGCCCACTAAACTCAGCAGAGCCCAGCAGATGTCATTAGGTGTTGGTGAGGCTGCGGGTGAACAGCAGTTTGTATTTTGCAAACATGGGGTGGTAGCAGAAGCCGCAGCTCTGGCTGCGTGTGGAGTTGAAGGAGGTACATCTATGCCTTGTTCTTTTTTGCATGACAAAGCTCTCAGTATTCTCATTGAAATATTCACATTGAAAAACCAGTCTGTGATTCCTGAACTTTGTTTTTTAAACCTCTTCTTCCCTGTTTCCTATAGGACAGTGAATCAGTGTACTGTGGGCATCTGCACTTGATTTCTGACCTCCTCCAAGCTATGTTCAAGGAAACTTACGCTCTTCAGAAGCAGCTTATGGAACTACTTGATGTGATTTCTATGGGCTCTACTTCAGCTGAAGATAACATCACGGATATGGCGTCAGGTATATGTGGATCTAATGCTTTTTTAGTCTTGCTCAGTCTTACTTATCTGTAGAGACTATTGTCTGAATTTTTAAACAGGGTCCTGAGCACGCTAAGCTCCTGCAGTCCTGACCAGCCTTTCTAGAAGCAGCATTTTGCAGCTTGAAATACTTCCATTTTTCTCCTGAAACTTTCTCTGTGGGATGGGGTGTGTTGTGTAGGGTTGTGGGGAAGGGGCAGCGCTGAGCCATTTTCCTGATGTGGTGGCAGTGCAACGCTACTCTCTGGTGCGTGTGTTGGCTGCTGTTTTCCTAGGAGGAGCGTGGCTGTGAGCTCGTGGATCTGATGGAACTCCATTGCCACTGTTACTGTCTCCTCTGTAGTAATCCACACGGTGCTGGAGATATGCTCCGTCATTTCCAATATGGACCACGCTCTTCATGCCAACACATGGAAGTTCATCATCAAGTATGTCATCAAACTCTTTGGATGTTGTTGTGAGATAAACAGACTGGAATTTTAAATAACCTCTGTTTCAATAGCTTGTGTTCAGAATTTCAAATCAAACTGAAAGGAGGGAATTCAGTTAGCTGAGAGAATTCAGTTAGCTATTTAGTGAGTGAGTTTAGAAATTCAGTTCAGACATGTAGCTAGTAAGCAGTATCAGCACTGTCAGTGAAGGCAGTTAGGAACAGTGCGTGAAAAGTAGTAAAGCGTGACTTTGTATTACAATGAGAAGAACATTTGAAACACTCTTGTGGAAATAAATTATCTCAAGAGGCCTGACCTGCAGTTTTGTAGATGTTTTTGGCTTGAGTTGTGCTGTCCTGAGCTTCCATCCTGCCTCTCCTCTGTGTTTCAGCCATGGCTCTGAAGAGGGTCCTTCTCTCTAAACTTCTGGTTTCAGTGTACACGGACGTTGCACCACTTAGTGCTGTACAAAAGCCTAAATAGAAGAATTAGTTACTTGGATTTGTGCTCACTGCACGATCTGATTGCGTAATTCTGATCATTAAATATAACTCACTGATAATTAATTCCTACCTTTCAGGCAAAGCCTGAAGCATCATTCCCTGCTGCAGCGCCATCTGAAACACAGTGACATCCTCAGTGGTCTCTGCAGGGACACTGTTTTGTCTTTTCACTCCTGTTTGCAACTGGCTGAACAAATGAAGACGTCAGAGGTGCAGGTGAATTAAAACCCTCCCAAAGCTGCTGTTGAACGCGAGGAGGAGGAGAAATTCTTTGTGCCGTGTCACTGCTTGGAGTGGTTGGGTTCCGGTTTATTTCTCCACTTCCCGTGGTAGGCAGAACAGCTTGTTCTTTTGAAGCCATGTGAAAATAAGGCCCATAACTGCTTATATTGGGGGTGTTTTAGTGAGGCGCTGAAAATAGGTTTCCACCATACTCTATGGGAATTTTTTTATTTGCTAAACTGACAGTATCCCAGGGTGGATCAAAAGATAACGTTTCAATTCTGAGTATGGCTATAAAAACGTTGAGGCATACTGAATATTTCTTGAGGTTTTCTGCCCCCTAGCTGCAGAGTCTGTAGAGAATCAAGTCCAAAATAGGTTTTGAACGCTGTTTGCAGTTGGACTTCCCTTTTTGTTGCATTGCTCTGTGTATGAAGTTTTAGAACTGTTTCTCTTTGGACAGGAGGGCACTGACCTCAGGCTGTTCCAGAAGACAGTCAAGCTGTGCAGGTTCTTTGCTAATTCCCTTGTACACTATACCAAGGTAGGTTTTAATACTTGCCTTCTGTGTTAGTATTATATTTAAGCCTCCGGTCTGCAAATGGAATAGTTTTATACTTAAGATTTATGAGTATACCATATGGGTGCTATAATTAATAGCCCTGCAGAACCTGCCTGTATTCTCTCCGCTCTCAAGCCTCAGCAGAATTACTGCTGCGATTTAACAGAGAACCAAGAGTAATACGCTGTCACTGCGGAGTTGGTAGGAGGTGTCCTGCCTTTACAGGCAGCCTTGAGTCAGCGCAGTAGTAGCTTTATCTGGAAGAAATAAGCAGATGAAACCTGTCACCAAGAGCTGTTGCTCATTCCAACAGCTGAAGATGACGTGGTGTTCATAGGAAGAAATGCCCACGTACTCTTTGGCACTGACACTAACTCCCAGCTCGCTCTCAAGCCTCAGCAGAATTACTGCTGCGATTTAACAGAGAACCAAGAGTAATACGCTGTCACTGCGGAGTTGGTAGGAGGTGTCCTGCCTTTACAGGCAGCCTTGAGTCAGCGCAGTAGTAGCTTTATCTGGAAGAAATAAGCAGATGAAACCTGTCACCAAGAGCTGTTGCTCATTCCAACAGCTGAAGATGACGTGGTGTTCATAGGAAGAAATGCCCACGTACTCTTTGGCACTGACACTAACTCCCAGCTCTTGCCCTGGCCCTTACATTTTGTTGGTGTGTTTTATTGTTCTCTGAAGTCATGCTGTAAATCTGTTTTAAGAATGTATGTGAAAAAATTTTGCTCTCTAGGGACAGCAGTAGTGGTGCCTTCTGCATCTGTTCTGTCCCATGGGGCAAAAGCGGGAGGCAATTTTTATGTCATTGGTTTTTTTGTTTTGTTTTTTCTTTTGGCACAGAACAAATAGCATCGGGACAGGATAAAAGAGCCTTACGCTTGTAGGAGAGCACTTCAGATTACTGCAACTCCCTGGCTATTAGAACTGTATTTATAAACTTTTTAAAATAAGCCTATCAGTTGTAACTGTTTCTCCTACAGTATATATCCATGTAGTGTAATTCATCTTAGGAATGCTTTGTTTGTTTGCTTTGTGCTCGCTTTGTGCCGTGGATTGTGTAGAACTTAGGCAATTTTTGCAGTGTAGTGCTTCACGCACTAATACACAGGGCAGAACAAAGTGCATTTCATCATGTATTTTATATTAAAAGTTACCTCTCAAAATTAATGCCGTTTGCAGGAATTTCTCTCTTTCTTCTCTGATTCGTGTTCTCAGTTACATCAGCTCTTTCTTCAGATATACAGGTACGTGAAGTACAAATAAGTGATTATTGGTAGTGTCTTAATGTCTCCATGTTGCGTTGTTAGTTACAAGTATGTTGAGATGTAAAAACAAAGCTCTTGTTCCAGAGCTGCCGCTTTCTTTTTTTCATGTATAGAAATCTAAAATACTTATTAAATTGGGTATTTTTGTGTGGTACTAGTCACCTTAACCCCATTCTTGATCTGAGCACAGGGGAGAGTGGACCTTTAACAGAGGGCTGACTTGAGTTGTTCTCCGGAATTGAAACCAGGTTCTGCAGGGAACTCACCGCAGCTTTATTCTTGTATCACTTCCTTTTTGTCTTTTATTGCCCAGGTTTTTTTTTCTCTTCAAAGGAATTGTGGAACCCTTTTATTAGCGTCTCGTGTTTAAATTAGTGCTGTCACATTTATGACTGTCAGATTGTGTGTACAGTGAAGCACTTGGCTTTTCATTGCTTGACTTTTTGTGTGATTCAGTGTATTTCTTCTTATACATGTCATGTATTTTACATGCAGTTTCTGTGAACTTGTAAGGTTTTCTTTCAGTGTTCAGTAAAATACTGGATTGTGATGCTCCAAGGCTGAATGCAGCGTTGTAACTCTCAGGCTATAATAGATGTTCTAAACCAGGGAGCCTTTCCTGCCTTCTATTTCACAGTAATAAGGAAATAATCAATTTGCCTTTTTGTAGTTCTTTTGAAAAGTAATGTCACTGAAAATGCTGCTAACGATATTTAATTACCTTTTTTTTTCTTATTCTCCCCTCAGCAAATTTCCTCCCAGTCTTTATGCTCCAGAGATCTCAGAAGTTCATCGAGATGAAATATCCCGGGTTTTTCTTGTGGCTCTGGACCCTCTCATCAACCAGCTTCTTCCCTTTAGCCCTTTTATGGAGCAAGTGTTAAGCGAACAGTTTGGTGGGTTTAAAATACAGCTGCCACTGCTGTGCTCTGTCAACATCTCTGGGGGATCAGGACTGATATTTGGACTTTCTGGACCAGAAGTAATATTCTCTAAGGGTTTGCTTGTCTCCAGTTCTTCCATTAAGTGCTACGATACAGCCAGTTGCACGCTAACTCAGGTGAATTTTACGCCAGAGAGTTCGTGTTGCTGTTGAATGCATCTTTTCCAGAGTACTCCCAACAGCTTCAAAATTAATCTGGTTAACAGAAATCCCATCAATTCTGCTGTTTTGCATCATTTCAGTCCACATTTGTCACTACCTTTCAAATTAGGCTGAAATGTTTCTGCTGTTTTGTTGGTGGGGAAAGACAGCTGTTTTTCCCTAAATTGAGTATTTTCTGTGAACAGTAGGCTGCCTTCAAACTGGAAAATGATTAGCTTTTTGTTATAACATGCCCCCTCCTGGATTTCGGGCCCGACCATGTTGTAATTCGAAGGTACCTGGGTGACTTCTCTCCAACATGTGCACTCTGGCCTTGTGATCATCCTGACATACTTAGAAGAAAACTTTGTGCTTTAGGGTTTGAGGTCCCCAGTGCTTTCAAGGCGACTGGAAGCTTGAGGCATCCAGACTGTAAGGCCTTTGCAGCATCTTGCAGTGATTGGTCAGAACTGGAATAATTTAGATTTACTTGATACAGTATCTTGCATTTATTTTTCACTTCAGACACAGTGTTCGTGATTTTTTTTTTTTATATAGACCTGTTTTCCCAGCTGGTCTATAAGTGATTTTAGATTGCTTTGTGGGGAGCTTCTTATGTCTCACCAGTTGTTCATCGTTTTGTTACTTGCTTAAAAGCCAGTTTACAGACACTATGTATTTACCAGGGCAACTAACATCACATTTAAAAAAACCAAAACAACCCTTCTGCAGGTCTCCCTCCTGAGCAGCAGCTGCCCCAGTGCCTAATCCTGATCACCATAATGGACAAGCTGTCCTCGCAGCCTGAAGACGTGCAAACTCTCTGGATCACAGGAAAAAGGTACTGACAAGGTTTTCACCACAGCTGTCAGCTTGTACAGAGGGGCTCAGCTCCTGGGGTTTCCCCTGCAAACGAATAGTAAAATTTGTCAGACTGTGTGGTTTTATGTCCTTATGTTGAGAAACAGGATTGGATGATCAGTGCTTCAGGAGTGGAGGATACAGAGCCAGAGATGTCTTTTGTTCCTTTGGGAAAGGGGAAGGTATTTAGTGTGCTTCCGGGATAAGAGAAGAGAGATGTGTGTGATGCTTCACTAAGTTAAAATCTTGCATTTTTATGCCAAACCCTCTAATAATCACCTGATTTTGTAAAAGAAGTTAGCCAGAAAGGTAAATCTAGCGTAAAAGCACTGAAGTTCTTGCCATTGTTTCCGGTCAGACAAAGATTCTGTAGTTCTGTTGCTTGCAGGATTTGGTATTTGTGTATCTGTAACCCAACTGTTTTTCTTTCTTTCTTTCTTTTTTCCCCTCCCTCTCTTTTACCCTTGCAGCCTGTCTTTGTTTTCAGCTCTCTTCTTCAGTTTCCAGCAATGTTCTGGCGAGCTTTCTCTCCCTGTTTGTTTGCCAGAGGTGATCAGTACGGGACAGGCAGCAGTTCCCATCACCCTCTATCACTATGTCTGTGTCCACCTGTGCTCCTTCATTGCTTCCACACCCCCATCACACTTTCCTCAGCTGGTAAGATTGGGTTTTGCTTATCGTCTCTTGAGCTGTTGTGTAGGTACTAGAATTGGTTCTTTCTAATGGTCCAGCTCTATCTAAGGAGATGCTTAGGAATGAAGGGGTTTGGTAGAGAACAGCCGTGGTACGTTGACGTGGCTGGAGTTCAGTTACATAGCAAGTGTCACCTGTGGGAAAGGGGACAAAAAAGCTGCATGTGACCTCAGTGGTGCTGGAAATTTTTGCTCCCTTTGGGAGGGAGGGAGGTCAAGCTGTTACAGCGCCTTCTTTCATGCAGTATTTGGTTTGGACTAAATTTACCTGGTTTTGCTAGTCTGTACTGTGAAGTAACAAAATGGCCTTTAGTCTTTACAGTAGATTATATTGGTGTGATTCATACCAAAAAATGGCAGTAAGCAATTTTCCTACTTCAGAGAAGTATTCTGGGCATTGAATAACACTATACATTGTTTTAAAAGTTTCTCACTTTTTACTGCACACAGACAGAAGAACCCCTAGATAAATATAAACCTTTATAAAGAGCTGTCACAAAAATTATAGCCTGAATTTTTTTTTTCCTGAATGCTGCATTCCCCTTTCAGAGAAAATTTGTCTTCCTAAAAGAGGAAGAGGTTTTATTTGGTTTTCAATAAGCTGCCAAGGAACTTGCAAAGTAAATTGACAATACAGTGGTTTAAAAAAAAAAAAAAGTTTTTCATAAAAGTTGCCTTGTAAAGAAGGGATGCACGTGATGAGATGTTTTGGGAAGTGAAGGATCCTCAGGCTATTGTAGATGGAAATTCAAAGTATGCAAAACTAAAGCTGTAGCTGAATAGAGTATGAAAATGAGTTCTGAAAATGTTTTATATTGGATAAGCTGAAAATCTTATTGGGGTTTATGTTAATTAGTGGAGTAAAAGCAATACTAGGCCTGCAGTCCGTTTCTGCATGAATTTCCTCCTCAGGAGTACGCTCTGCTGGGTGCTGTGCTGGGTTCTAGTATGATCACGTCTCTGCTAGCAATGGACTCGTGGTGCTTCCTTGCCCGGTAAGATGCTTTTATTTCCACAGATCAAGTTACTTGTGCTGTTGTACAGAATTCACCGAGAGAGGGTTTTTGTCCCAGGATTGGATTCTTTTCAGATATAGAGAATATTTTGGAAATTAGGAGCAGAAATGGCTTATTGATTTTTACATTCATGGAAGGGGAATGTTCCTCTTCTATTATTTAATAATTGCTTGTGGAATGGGTTTCTGAAGTAAATTGTGTCTGTACCTATCAAGTTTAACTATGTTCGAGGAAACGGCTGTTTCTCAGACAAGGTTTATAATGTTTAGTCAGTAAAAGAGTAGGAAATACAGACTCACAGGCTTCTGTTTCTGACGTTCCAGGTATGGAACAGCTGAACTGTGCGCTCACCATGTTGTTGTGATCGCCCACTTGGTAAGAACCACAGAGACGTCAGCAAGTCGGCACCAGTTTTAATCCTTTTTACCAGCAAACTTTCTAAATGCCTGAAGACAGAAATTTCATTTTTCCAAATCCATACGGAGATGGGTTTGATTTTTCAAATTAGGTTAATAATCATTAGTACTGTAAACCTGTAAAACTATATGCCTAGTGTTTCCAGCGGGTCTTATTTAGAGCGTTACTGCTGTGATCCCACACTGCAACTCCCAGAATGTTCTGTATAGAATTCATTTGCTGAGTGGTGATTTTTTCCTTCACTTAATTGGATGTGTTACCCTTTTATCCTAACTCAGATAAAGTCTTGGCCCAGTGACTGTTTCCAGGTCTCTGCCTTGGGGGTTCTGCTGAGGCGTATGCTGTTCTTGATGGCTCCAGATCATCAGGCAAGTAGAGCACCGGTATCTTCTGTCTTGAACAGAAGAGCTGTGGATCAGCAGCCTGTGTTAAAACACCCTCTCTCAGTTCTTCAGAAATGACACAATGTTGAGTGCTCGCCTGCTGTACTTGCCACGGTACTTGTTACTGTGTCGCAGTGGATCCTAATTTGAGCAGATGTGTTCTTTGAAACAAGAAAGGCACCTGCACCTTTCAAAGAGCCTTTTAAGGCCTTACTGGGCAGCAGTGAAGTTCATTTTTTAACTCAGTATGAAAATGACCCATCTCCCAGAACTGCTGAATCTGCCCTGTCTGCATCTGCAGCCGGTGTTCTTGCATGTTCAGATGTCATCACGTGTAAAGAGAAGCAGCCTTTCCTGTCAGCGCTTCTCTGTACACCTCGGGGAGGCTAATGCTCTTCCGCTCGCTAGGGCCATTGCTTCAAGCACTGGAAGAATAAGTCGCTTAATCATTCTGATGTCCTACACGTGACAAGAGAGGTGGCAGTTCTAGAAGGTTTTAATATAAAAAGTTGGATTTATTTAAACAAAAGGGTTTGCACAAGTGTTTTGGTGTAGTATTTCTAAAGCAAACTAGTAGTACACTTTGGTCTCTCGGCTTTCTGGCAGATTTTCAAGTTGTCTTCTGGTCTGTTTAGTTCCTGCTGACTTCTGTTTGCAGGTAGAATTTGCTCATAAGTTTCATCCGGAAGAGGAGGAGAACTTGGCTGTGTGGCAGCACGTATCCCTCAAGGCCCTGAATCCCGATCTTAGGAAGCGAGTGGCCTGTCAGCTTGCTGTGGCAGGGCTGGCTCAGTGCAGGCGATGGCTGAACAGCAGGCGTGCGCTGGGAGAGCTCCCACCCGTGGTAAAGGAGATTTCGTTCTTTTTGTAAAAAAAAGTGTGTGAACCCTGGATTTCCAAACGACAAGGATTCTGTTGCTGACACCTCAGTTCTCTTTTTCTGTGTGTTGCACAGCTTTTTTTCCATTCCTGAGTGGCATGTACATGAGCAAGAACTCTCATTTTAATGTTTTCTTCTAGTACACAGCACCTTGGGAGCCTCTGCTCCGAGGGTGACAGTGGAAGTCTTATGGTTTGCGAGTTAGTCTAGTTGTGGTTTGCTCTCTGCGGGAGCAGATGTATTTTTCTTCAGAATTTCTGATTTATACTATGTCATACAATTACTCTTAAAGTCCTTAAAGCTGATTTTATGCAGCATCAAATCTGGAAGATGCGCACTGGTCTCCTTGGCAGAGGAGTGTGGGAAATCAGAGATTTGCACATGAAGTATCTGCTGCCAGGTTCTGCCTGCCAGTGCAGAGAACGACGGCAGCGCTGTGCGAAACTCGCAGAGCTAACGGATGGTTTCCTCGCTTTGGAAGCTGTACTGGCCAGTGGCCTGGTGGATTAGCTGTACTGTACAGCTGATGCAGCACATTGGGCTTCTGGCCATCTTGTATCATTTTAGATGTTTAGTATGAGCCTGGGGTTTTGGTTTGTTTTAAGTGTAGGGGTTTTTTGGTCTGTCTTACACATTTTTTCCTCCTAGAATACTGCCCTTTCTGTCCTGCTGGCAGCCTGCAATTTTGCTGGTGACACTCTGGAGGCAGAACTTCAGACATCTGTCTTGGGAGTGCTTGGTCAGTTCTGGACTTTTCTCCAGGCTAAGCAGGTAAGAGAATTTGCTTCTCCGAAGGTGAAAGCACAGTGTCTTGGTGGTGTTCTGCTGTGTGTTTGTTGGGAAGTTTGTTGTATTTGGATTAGGGTGTTTCTGTAAGGCATGGTGTCACTGTGCTGCCTGCCTGCTGCCAGCTGGTTGAGGGATTAGGCAGGCACATGCTCTGAAAAGCAGAGTTTGAATTTTCCCGAATGTTATTTGTATGGCTCATTGCTACGTCATCTGTTACTCTGTGTCAGACTCAGTTTATTAACCACAAGTCTGAAATACCTCGTTCTCGTTCAGACCAGTTACAGATTTGGCCTGTTTTAAATCTTTGTTAGAACCTGAAGAACAAAACTCATGGTGATTTAATTACTACGTAGCTTAGCACGTGAAAGCCCCCAGAGCAAGTAATCTTCCTCCATACTGGAGAACAAAGGGCAAGGCCGTTGCCCTGCGACTGTGTGCCTGTGCGTGTCTGCAGCTGCGGTCAAGGAAGAAGGGTTGTCATGGTTCATACTCTGGATAAAAAAGAAAGTTTGAGAGTGGGGGTGAAGAACGGCCAACAGTGTGTCCCTTCAGAGACCTCTTCCAACTCAGCCGTGCTGTTAGAGACATTTGGCAGCCGGTGAGTGAAAAGAAAGATAACCTTTAGCTGCTGATATTAGTGAGTAGAGGAATGAGGTGAGGGTTAAGAAATATTCTTAGTAAAAAATCAAAAAAAGGGTCTTGTAAAATATGGCTACCTAGAAATATTGGTATGACTCTTGTAATATTTTCTTCTGCTGCTTCCGGAGTGGTGTGTTATGGATGGGAGGTTAGGCTAAGGGTTTTGGAACTCTGCTGTAACTCTGAGTCCTTTAAGTCGTTATTTCCTAAGCTGAAATGCAGTGTCACTAATATCTTGTGATGTGTTGAAGGTCTCAGATGAGCCGTGTCTCCAGCAGATGCTGTGTTTATTACTTCACCTTTTGGAATTTTTCATCCAAGCGTTAGACACTCAACTGATGACTCAGGTAAAAACCAAACCAAAACCTTCTTACGAATAATTTGCTTCATGAAAACCAAGTTCTTTGTGATTTACTGAAATCTCAAAGGAGTTCTTTCGTGGCCTGGCCTTTTCTTCACACATGGAGGTTCCTAATTTTATTTCTTCCTTGATTATTTTCCTGGTCTTTAAACCAAGTCGGTTAATGCTGCTTTGGAGAATCCCATTGCTCTGTGAGGTAACTGAGATACATGGATATGCTATAGAGCACCATCGATGCTTTCTAAAACCATGCTTCAGCTTTACCCTAGCCACTTTTATTCAAGGTGAAGCAAAACTCCTTTTGTTTTCAGTCCAGCTGTCTAAAATCAGTGTCCTTAGATGTAAGGATGAGACAGAGCAGTTTTCACCCACACTCGGTCTGATGGAGCTTCACTGGGGCTTGTTTTCTGCAGGTATTTGCACTGCAGTCTTCCCTTTTCCGGCTGGGTCCCCCAGACCACGTTCGTCTAGCCATGGTGGATTTCCTCTCTGCTATGGGAAAGGTGTTCATACCGCAGGAAGCACAGGTAACTGTGGCCTTAGTGGAGTAATCTCCAGTCCTTTGATGAAAAGATGTGCTATTTATTTAAATATAAAGGACCAAGTTCATTAAATACATACAGGACATAGTCACCTTGGAGGCCTCTTAATGGTCTGTGGCAGTTTTATTTCAATCAGGATGTGCCAAGCGCATGTAAGATGCTGGGTGTATTCATTGGCTTGTTGCTTCTCGCCAGTTAGACAGGACCGACATTTGAACCTCCTCAGAGAAAACAGAATGTGTCACTTCCCTTACAGTGGTGGGTTTTGTTTTGGGTTTTTTTTTGCTGGACAGGGCAGTAGTGCTCTTGCATTTCACAAACCTGTCCCTCGGCCTTAAAGCGATTCCTTAAATAAATGGTGATGGTAAGATATCCACTCTTTGGAACTGACTGGTGTTTGTTCCTCTTTCAGAGACAAGTTGTACCCCAGCTGTCGTGCTTGTTCTCTTCTCTGCTGGCTGACCAGAGCTGGCTGGTCCATCAGCATGCCTTGGAGGCATTCACACACTTCGCAGAGGTAAGTACCGCAGAACGGCCGAGGCAGGTGTTTGGCCCTGGTAACTTTTATTGTACAGAAACTCTTCTGTCCTAAGTGATGTCAGGAGCTGGAAATGCCAGAAGATTAGGTGTTAGTGGCTTAGATTGATCTCAAGAGGAAAGGGACTGTATAGAAACATTTTTTTACTTTGTCTGTTGCTTTGCTAATAAGAATGTACTAAACAACTATTACTCAACACTTCTGACAGGAAACAAGCCATGAAGATATTGTTCCTCATTGCCGCTTAGATTGATCTCAAGAGGAAAGGGACTGTATAGAAACATTTTTTTACTTTGTCTGTTGCTTTGCTAATAAGAATGTACTAAACAACTATTACTCAACACTTTTGACAGGAAACATTAATTCTGAAGAAACTAAGAACAAAGTTGTTCGTTTTCTGGCTAAGGTATGTGTATGTTGAACCATTTTCCTGCTGGATGTTGTAGATGTAAACACAGGCTGTGTATATCTGCATGGTAATTAAACAAGTTCAAAATAAATTGTTCTAACTGGGATCAGGTTGAACTTTTCTGCTTGCTTTATAATCAGCAGAATTAGCTGCTGTCATTCCTGTGCGTGCTGCTCTTCCAGTACTTCTCAATTTCGGTTTAAATCTTTGTTTCTCCCTCCTTGAACAACAACAAAAAATCATTACATTGCACAGTTATCATTGTACCTATTCAAAAGACAGGGATTTCATAATTCAGTTTGTGCCATTTCCTTCCCCATTTCTCTAGGATCAGTTTCTGAAAGCTAAAGGCATGTGTATGAAACATCTTAGTCCGTTTTGCATGTTAGAAAAAATCCTCTTGAGAGCAGATGGCTGTGCCTGCCGAACACAGACAGTGGGAAGGAGGGGTGGTTGTTGTGCTGTAACGGAAGGCAGGGCTGTCTGGACGAGCAGTTTTTGACAGGCAGATAATTGGCAAAAGAACTGATGGCTGCCAGTGATGCTACACCAGAGCCGTAGGTAACTTCAACCTCCTGCTCAGAAGAGTGGGAAATTAGATTCCCTTTGAACCACACATTAAGATCTCTTCTCTCCCTCCACCCCCTTTGTCCTGGCGTATAAGTTGAGCCTATGAAGGCTGGTAATGCAGCCTTGGTTTAGTTACCTCTCCTGGGGCTTTCTCCCTAGACAAGGCAAGTAGAAGAGACACCAGAAGCACGAACAGAACGCATAAAACAAGAAAGGATTATCTGCAGTGCACGGTTTATGCAAAAGGAGGGACAGCTGGAGTCAACAGGAGAGGTATGTGCACTTCTTTAAACTGTGTGGGCTCTATTGGGTTTTGTCAGTTCTGGGAAGTATCTCAAGAGGTTCAAGATGGTCCTGTTGCACTCTGTGTTCTAAGAAAAAAGGCTTCGTGCACTCCTGGCCCTTTATATTCTCCCTGAGTGCTCTGTACTGCCTGCCAGTACAAGGTGAGGGAGTCCCTTGCATTTGGGTGAGGACTGATCGCTTGCGTAGAGCATTACCAATGATGTCTCATGTCTACTTAAATCTGCAGCCTCTGGCAAAGAGAGCATGTCACCCCCCCTCTGAGGAGCAGTATAAGTCAGCAGTAGGCACGATGGAGGGGGCAGTGGAGGCTGTGAAGCTGCTGCTCCGCAAGGGGTCTCCCCCTGCTTGGCTTGCAGAGAAACTGGAGGCTCTGCACACAGCGATAGCTGTCCTCAGAGACAGCGTACGGTAAGGTGCTCAACAGGCTGAGACGGTGAAACAGCTCAGCTGCCTCTTCTGAGAGAAGAGAGACCTCTGACTGCTGGAGGAGAAAACACTGTGACGCAGGGCGCTGCTCTGCTGGGTCCTGGTTAATGTGCCAAAATGAACTGAGGAGTGAGACGGTGGCCCGGCTGGAAGGACTGAGACACTTTCACGGACAGGGTTGTGCATCGAAGCTGTTCTGTGTGTTGCTGATGTAGGGCGTGTTCTTCCAAGCTGCTGTATGGTTTAACATTTCGTAAGACTGTATTTTGAGTACTAAAATGTTTGGATCTGTTGTAAGAGTAACAGTTACCTTCATTCCTGTCACGTACAGCTGACCAGGCAGTAGGTGTTTTTATCTTAATTTTAAAATACACTCATGAATAACAACTTAAGGCTCTATACTGTTCTCTGAATATACCTCTGCTGCTGGTTCCACTCCACGCTAGGGTCAGCTTTGAAAAATAATCTTTATTGGTCACAGTGAAGAGCAGAAAAAAATGCAGTGCTGAAGCAGTTTGTGTTCAGTGGTTCTTCCCTGCAGGGTTCCTAGCGCCTCTTGTACCGTCCACTGACAGAACTATATAAACAGAAATAAATAAGTTGAGTAAACTGTACATTCATCTGAAAATCATCTCTTAGCTAAAAAGTTAAAAGGAGACATTTCTAAGGGCTTTATTTTATGGGAAAAAAAAGAAAAAGGCACATTAACCAAGGAACTCGGTGTGACTTTCATTTATTGTCATCAGTTTTTCAGAGCAGGGATGAGTTCTGGAACAATCGCTTACACCACCCTTGGCCTCCAGGAGCACGTCAGCACCAGCACACGCATCACGCTGTTCTCTTTCCGGTAGTGGTGGCACGCACCACAGCTGGGCATACTGCTTGAGCGCAGGCCTCACCCCTGCACTTTTTGGCACAGACTGGAAAGGAGCATCCATGGCAAGAGATCGGGCCCCACGGGACCTCGTGGCTGCGGCAGCGAGCGCCTGCCTTCTGGCACGAGCAGCACCGAGGTACTTATCCATGGTACTGGGGAAGCAGCGACTTCTCTGAGAGAATCCAACAGACCAGCAATTGCCTTTGTCTCAGTCCTGTTACCAGTTAGTATCATCTTCCCAGTTCAACTCCTCTTCTTCACCCCAGCCTGCAGCTTCAGCCTAGAATCATGTAAAATCACCAGGGTTAAGGTGCGGGTACTGTACTTCAGTATGTGGCACAGCCACAGGAAGCAGGCACCAGCAGCCCGCGCGGCTTTTGAGGGCAGAGCAAGACGTTCATCCAGAATGCCCAAAGCCCCTTCAAAGACCAAAAATGAAGTGCTACTATTTGCAGCTTTCTGTCTTAAAGAACTTTTAACTACAAAAGGAGAAACTTTAAAGACAGGAGCAAACTACAGGCACAGTCTTACATTTTTTTCCTAAAATGAAAGCAAGACCCATGTGTACCAAAACCACCTTCCATGGAGAACAGGATGCTACACACCAGATGATTTCTGTCCTCCCAGGAAACCGCTGTTGCCCTGCTGTACTCAACACCATGAGCTTGATCTCACCCACCCACAGCCCTTCTGCTCCACTGCAGCGAGTGCCTCCCCCCTCCAAACAGGGCTGATAGCACAACAGCAGTGCTTCTGTCACCCCCAGTACGCCATTTCCCAGCGTGGTTCTACATTTACATCCCCGGCTCCTCTCCCTGTGCCGCCTGCCACTGCTGGGGTAGCTCTCTTGAGGCTGAGTTTGCAAAACAACTGGAAATCAACACCTATTCCCTGGTGGAGTTCCGTGTTCAGGTGGCAGTGCTGCCTCCCCTGGGAGGAAACCGAGGGAGGCTGCAGTCTGATGGGGCTACAGGGAGTTACCCAGCTCCTTGAAAAGGCAGTTTCATAACTTCCCTGGTTCTCTGAAAGGGAGAAGTGTCTCAGCTATTCTTTCATGAAAAAAAACCACCCAAAAAGCTTTACTCTCTAATCCAGAGGTTCTGGTTTCCCGGCCCTTCATTTACAGTGCTGCTAGGTTTTGCTAGAGGAGCCGGGAGCAGCACTGAGTCCTGAGCACCCTCTGTGCCTGAAAGCCCCCCTTCTGTTTGTGCGTGGCACCGCGCCCACTCACCGAACAGGGTCCAGCCTTGCTTCACCCCTCCAGCTCTCCCTAGCTTAGTGTAGGGTCCTCGCATCCAGGACACAGCGGCACTAATTAAAAGCTGGAGTTCAAAGTCCTCAGTCAGTGCTGAGGGCAGGGTACAAGTTAAGGCCATTCTTACCTCCACGACATCAGCTGCTGCAAATTTGGATGAAAACAGCACATCCTGTGAGGCACCTTCTCTGCTGGATACTACACAGGAGTGACTGGGATCAACTGCTTCTGGCCTCGCTTCCGGTAAAATCAAGATGGCTGAGGAAGGTTTAATGTCTGGGATCATGTCAGCAAACCAGTCCAGCTCAGGGTCTTGCACAGGTTTCCTCTTCACTTTGATTGTGAATTCTTCTCCTAGGCCAGACTCCAGTGGAGACTTCAGCCTCTCCTGAAAGGTGGTTTTTGGCAGCACAGTTTCTCCCAGTTCTTGGTGGGTCCACTTGTCATTGCTCCAGCTGTTCCCGGGGCAGGATTTTGTGGAGGGACTCAGCCCAAGGCTTTTGAATTCTTTGCTCAGTTGATGGGAACCTGGCAGAGGCCTCAGCGTTTCGACTGTATCAGCTTGTGTCACAGTGAGGCAGTTTCCTGAGGACAGTTCAGGACTAGGGCTGCTGCGTTCAAAGTCATCCCAAGGCTTCTCGTCTACACTGCGTTCAGCAAAATAAGGTCCCACGCTGCCCCGCGGCTCTCGGGGCTGAATTTGAATGTTCACAGTTTTCTCAGTGTCTGTCTCCTCTGGCTCGCTCCAGTCTGGCCACTCCTCTGCTAGTTTCTCGGAGGTAGTCAAAGAGCTCCTGCTGCTCTCTAGTGCATTAATGCTTCCAGGAATCCCGTTCAGGGGGGACCGAGTGCCTTGCTCACCTGTGGAAGAGAAAGCGTTACATACTCATTTCAGGAGAGCAAGTGTAGAGACAAGAGTTGTGCCTAAAACTCCCTGATGACACAGGTAGCACCTAGCACGGAAATAAGCCAGTAACACTTACTGGAAAGACGCTTCAGTGCTCAGCTCCTCTCAGGCAAGAGAGCATGGCCACCTTCCTCCTTGCAAAGGAGTATTCACCTCAAAGCCCTGGGCAATAAAGGCTGGCTGCTGGGTAAGCAGCAGGTGACGGAAAAAAAGGCCACAAAAGCAAACTCGGGTGGCTGTGAGGCCAGAGAAGGACCTGACCTATATAAATAGTGCATCTGCCAAGCTGTGGGAAGGGTGAAAAAGCACAGCTGAGAACTTGCCGTAAGGAAAGGGAAATTCATCTTTTTCCAGCAACATGTCACTTGATTGATTTCTAACAGGGAAGAACTAAAGCTAAAAGTTTTACCTGTCTTTGAAGCCAGTGGATTGTCTTGTCGCACAGAAAGCTTCTTGACAGGTATGTTCCCAGCCGTGGGCAACACGCTGGAATTGTTCCTCAGGAGCCGAGAGGTCTGATTTCTCTGATTGCTTACGACATGACTGGGGGAGTCTGCAGGGATAAAAGAAGAGAAAGGACACCAGGTCCGCAAGGTGTGTTGTCAGTCTTAGTTGAAACTGCCGGCAGCATTGGGATGTTCCTATATAACCCACTGACAGGCAACTCTGAGCGATGCAGCAGCTGCGCCCCCTGAGCTGGAAGTGACACAATGCTCCTCTGTTCCGGCCATCTGCAGCTCTCGCCAGTACAAAGTTTGGGTAGCTGCACGTGGTCAGTCTCTGCTGATATGTTCTTTCAAGAAATACACAATGAACTAACTGATTATGATCAGAACAGCTGTCAAAAAATGCTGTCTGCCACCTGGCTGGATCCGCACCCAGCGCTGGTGCTGCGTGGCCTCACAAATCCCCTGTATCTGCTCTCCCATGAGCACAGCACTGACGGGCACAACTCAAGGCGTACGCAGGCTCGCGTGGCCACACAGACCCTCTCTTATGCCTGGGCGTGAGCAAAGCAGCGTACGAGAACGAGGCTGCAGGACAGCCTCCCTTATAGCACACCCACGGGGGGGGGGCAGACAGTCAAGGCCACGCCGGGAAGCCGTGCAAAGCTTCCCAGGACTGCAGGACAGCCTCCCTTATACCCCCCCCAGGGGGGGGTGGCAGACAGTCAAGGCCACGCCTGGAAGCTGTGCAAGGCTTCCAGGCACCCGGGGCCAGTGATGGTACCGTGACAGTCACCTGGTTCCAGTTCCTTCTGGGGAGACACAGTGATTCACCAGCACTGGCCTTGGCTGCTGCCACCCCCCAGAAGAGCATGGCTTGGGCTGCTGCATGGCTCACCTGTGTCCCAGCCAGCTGTGCCTGCCCTGGCTGGGGTTACCAGCACAGGAAGGACCCACAGAACCCAGCTCCTCCCCCGACTGCCCTCCAGAAAAGGTAACATCCCTCTAGGGGCTTCAAACAGCTGATGAAGTCGCAGGTGCTCAGCCTCTAGTACTGATTTTTGCAAGTCATCACTCACTGTTGAGGACAAAGGTGGGGGTTTTGTTGTTTGTCAGTATTAAATCAGGTCTAATGTTAAATATATTCTGAAAAATAAACCTGGGTTTAGTGTGCAATCTGAAGGGGTTTGTTTACTATAGTCTACTAAAATAATGTAAGGAAAAATAATGCAATGAGCCATCCACAGATTTTAATAAAGGGTGGTCGCTGTCAGTACACACACGGTCAGGAAGAAAACATTTTTACTTGAATTGGTCTCTGCCACGCATTTTGGTGTCTGTATGTCTAAAGAACAAATGCCAACTCTTCCCTCCAGTTACAGGCATCCTTAGTTTCAACATCCAGCACAGCTGTCCCTTAGTACACTGGTTCCAAGTTAACTAGCAGGCGCAGGGACTACTGCCTCCACTTGGATTAGCTGAAAAGCCGCCCGAGAGCTGAGAAAATAGGGAAGTTCGTATTCCTTTTCCAATCTACGGACAGAAATCAGGGGAAGAGGATGAGATTCACTATTGTTAAGAACAGGAAGACAGAGGGAACATTCAACAGCTATCGGGGTAAGCACCGGAGTCCTTCAGAAGGGCAGTAACAGTTTTTCCACCAAAGACAAACACACTCACCGGACAATCTATCTCCTTTACTTACTTAGAGAGTCTTAAATGAAGAAGAGATTGATTTTTTCTGTACATTTACTACATTTAAAATTCTTTTGTGTAACTGTTCTTCCGCTATCAATTCTGTATCAGCAAGCAGCACCTGAGCTAGAACTGAAGTTTAGCTGCAAATCAGCTTTTTTTTCAATTAACCTGTCAACAGCAATAAATTAATCACCCGAGACATTGTGCCTACGTTGCTTGGACAGACGGGGCAAGAAGGCCGAGAGCACTCTGACCGGATCACTTACCTTCTGGGGAGAGATCAGCCGTTTTCATGAAACTTGGTGCAGAGCTTTTGAAGATCTTCGTTCTTTCTCCACCTACAACGACTTCAGGTCCGAGCAGGGAGACGAGAACCGCTAAGCTGTGCAGCGTTATCGCAACGATAGAGTCGCTGGTGTCTCGAAGGCCCAGCAATACCTACACCAAGAACACGGTAACGTTACCAAGAACAGAAAATTCTGCTTTTCCACTTCTTTCCCCTTTAAGTGTTACATTTGCAGCACATCTCCTTTCTACAACCTCCCACAGCTCTCAGTAGATAGTGGCCATTATTCTGTAGTATAAATCAGCCTTACGCTTTTGGTGTCCCAGGCTAAGGAGGTGGCCGATCCTAGCGCCTGGTGAGCACTGGACCCTAGCACCAAGACGCCCTGAGCTTGCAGCCATCCCTCCTCCATTCTGAGCAGCTGTGGTGTGAAACAGCTGCACAGTCTCCTGGTGCGAGGCTGCCAGTCAAGACCAACAGCTATTGGCACAAGTGGTACCTGGGGCAGGGGGCATCAGGTTTAACAAAAGCGGTGCTCTAGACCAGGACGGGGCCTAAGGGTTAGGGCTTGCAGAAGGGAGGCTGCAAACTGTGGCCAGCACGATGAGATCCTGACTTTAAGCTAAGAACCAACCCGGGCAGTGGGAGTCCCACATTCTAGGATATACTGGGTAGTGTTTTGCTGTCCTTGACCTGGGGCAAGATGATGTTTTTCAGCTCCTCCCGAGAGAACAGTTCTGCATAGGCATGGATGTGAGACAGCAGCACCATTCGAACGTGCTCCTCGTGAACCTCGAACAGCTTCAGCAGCACAGGAATGACGTGCATCTGGAACAAGGCTGGTGACAGGAGGCAGCTGGTCTGGCTTTCTCCAGTTTGCTCTAGGGAAGAGGTGAAGATGGGAGAGGCTGCTTCAGCAATGAGAGACAGCTCACCCAAGAGTGAGAAACTCACTGAGAAACCATCACAGTGACCTCCGGCATCACCCCACTGCCAGGTCTGTCAGCTGCCCGCACAGCTTGCCTGGGATGTGAGAGACAGGCGGGAGGAGAGGCAGTGGTGCCAGCGTCCATTGCTTGACGGCAATGGCTCTGAACACGGAAGGTCACACAGTCACAGGTATTGGTTGGCTGAAAAGCCAGCAGTTATTCAGGAAGACCTTCTAAGAGAGAGGAGTGAGCTGCAGGGACAGAGCAAGCTGGGGATCCAGCGAGGCGTGCCGTGCAGGGGAAGGAGCGCAGCGAAGGGCAGGCAGGGCAGGGGAAAGGTGAGAAGAGGGATGTGCTCTGAGGCACTGGGAAAGCCTGGGGTGACGTGTAACTCTGGGAAGGAGCCCAGGCAACTCCCAGTTCTCCTCCCAGCATCGGCAGAGCAGTGGAAAGTGCTGCAGACAGGGACACGCATGTAAGCGTCCTTCCCGGTTCTGTATGTTCCAGTATTTGCTCTGGTTAAACAACCACCAGTGTTCTTTGATCCAGTGGAACGACCGCTCTGAATTCATTCCAAACTCGTCAGTAACAATTGAGAAGAGAGAAAACATTATTTAAAGGTCACCTTTCTTTGGGCCCAGCAGATGAGGAAGAAAACTCTTGACAGCGACCGGTTCTGCAAACACAAGCTGGTTGAGCAGAAGAGGCACC
>NW_010390168.1:8343-9047 GCF_000710305.1 Buceros rhinoceros silvestris | reverse complement strand
GGAATCTGCGTTCCACGAGAGAGCCATTAGTATCACGGCAGCCTTCCAGGTATTCACGGCACTTTCCCTTAACCGCGCCTTCCCCCCGATCTGTGTCTCCCTCCTCTAGAGACAGCGTCCCATCGCAGCCGCTCCCTCTGCACGCACCCTCACCTAGAAGGATGAGGCTCTGCAGCTGCCTGAGGCTTTCGGGCACAGGTAACACCAACAGGAGCCAGACACAGCCTGTAAAACCCCACGCCTGGACCACAGGCTATCACTAGCATGTTGAGAAGCACCACCACACCTGCCGCCAGCACAGGGAGGCTTCCTGCTCCGCTCCGCTGCCCACTGCTGTGGCATCAAACTGCCTAAATGGAAAAACCTTTCATCCTCAAGAGGTGCCTGGTGCCAGATTTCCTTTTTATCCCAAGTTGCATCTAAAATAAAGCTACTTCTAGGAAAGAGGCCAGGGAAAGATTCGCACAGGGAGGCTTCCTGCTCCGCTCCGCTGCCCACTGCTGTGGCATCAAACTGCCTAAATGGAAAAACCTTTCATCCTCAAGAGGTGCCTGGTGCCAGATTTCCTTTTTATCCCAAGTTGCATCTAAAATAAAGCTACTTCTAGGAAAGAGGCCAGGGAAAGATTCTTTTTTTCCAGCATATTAGAAGAAGCTCCCTGATATTTGAGAATATTTTGGATCTGGGCTGAAGTACCCACAATG
>NW_010390168.1:779-8186 GCF_000710305.1 Buceros rhinoceros silvestris | reverse complement strand
GCTAATGCCAAACTGTCAGAGGTGGATCCTGTACAGGAACCCAGACCACAGACCAAAGCAGGAAGATTTCTGAAATAAGAAGCTTCCAGATTATAGTTCCTTCACTTACTTGAAAAATTCAGTCTTTTCCTCCTCAGACTTCAGCGTTAAGGTCTTCAGAAAATTCACAACTTCCAGAAAATCATTCCTAAGCACAAAAACGTAGGCTGTCAAGCGTGAGCCTTACTGATGCTTAAACCACCCACAACTGAGAGATGGCAAATCCCCTTCCTTCCTTTAGCAGAGCCAACGAGACAGAAGGATGCAAGTGCCAGTGGACCGAGGCGGCCAGCGCGGAGCAGTGAGCGGTTACCCGAAAGCTGCACCTGCACAGTGCCGCGCTTTGAAGTCGGCAATTCCCAGGGAGACCTGTGCAACTCGGCATCAGCCACCTCGGACCCCCTGACCAGGGCAACAAGGAGAACGAGGGGCCACCACCCAGAGAAGCACTCGGGTGACAGCAGACACAGCTCTGTGTGGGTTATCTCGCACCTGCTTTGCTCCAGCAGCATCACTAATGGTTTTATTTTCTAGAGCATCTCCTACCACCTCCCATGAGCTTGGGGAGATCCAGCTGACTGCGTGTGACTAAGGGCCATGCCTCTGTCACCACTGCTAGCTCAGCACCTCAGCAGAAGGCTGACAATGCTTCCTTAATTGAAGGAGGCTCTTTGTCAAAGAGCCCTGTAAAAGGCAGGGATTAGGTCCGCACTGCCCATCCGCTAAGCAACGTGCCTTCACAGAATTAACGCATTTGCAATACAGAAATAATAAGCAGTATCGAGACGTACAAGAGAGGCAGGATAGTCCTTTCCTTACCTGAAGAACTCGTGAGACAATAAGCTGGACAATGGTGGACGACACTTTGGGTCTGGATTCAGCAGTGTACAGTGCAAGGTTTGCTGAAAGCTGGAGAGAATATCTGCTGAAACTGAAATCCAGAGCACCTACAGTTAGATTCCTTTCTCAACTCTGAACAAGCTACGGTCAGGAGTCCTCCACCCTCCCCAAAACTTACTTTTAGCTCCATTTGATAGCAAAATTGCTCTTATCTGTCCCTAAAGGGAAGGAAAATAGCATTTCCATTTCTCTTCCGAAGCTGCTTGGCTATTAGGGCGCCAAGGGGTGCTCCTGTCCTCCCGAGTAGCTTCCTGCTCCTTCTCTGCTGGGAGGCAGCAGCCCCTGCTCAGCAACATCCGCTCGCCTGCAGCTATAACCCTTGATGAAAGAGCTTGTGGGGCAGGACCAAGCGACCCTCTGAGTGCTGCAGGACAGGTCTGGGAGTGCTTGTGTTACACAGGCTGGCGCCCTCCAGCCATGTCTGACCGTGTTCAAACACAGGAAAAGGGGAATACAAACGAAGCCCAAGTCTGCGTGTGGTAACAGCACAGGCAAAGAACAACCGCTGACCCTGGAGCACATCTACCAGCTGCCACAAAAGGCAAATGGCTCGATGTAGGCAAGGAATGAGCTACTAAGGCCTGTCAACGGCAAAATAAACGCGTGTCATTCCTCACCCTGATCATTTAGGACTGTCAGGAGATTTTCAACCATCATTCCAAAGGCGTAGGCATCCCTTGCGTGCCCGTGGCTCTTGGGCAGAGTCTTGAAATCTGCAGACTGAAAATACAAGCGAAAAGCTCAGCAAAGCAGGAGTTTTTGAAATACCTGGTAGCTTCCATGAGTCTCTACTCCCCCTCTCCCATTCTTATTATAGCACCAAAGCTCCACTAAGCACCTTACAGGTAGAATATCATGCTAAAAAAACCTCCACTGGGGACTTCATAACCCAAAGGAGCAACAACATCATGATGAAACAATTCCCTGGTGAAC
The DNA here is from genome assembly GCF_000710305.1 of Buceros rhinoceros silvestris. Taxonomy (NCBI): domain Eukaryota; kingdom Metazoa; phylum Chordata; class Aves; order Bucerotiformes; family Bucerotidae; genus Buceros; species Buceros rhinoceros. Next base: position 6,314 of record NW_010390168.1, on the reverse strand, counting down.
GCCTGCAGCAACTGCAGGTCCACAGCTTTCGGCACTTCCATGGGAACGGGGGATAATGAGAGAGAGGACGAGCGCTCCTTTAGCAACTCAGAGGGTGCTGCTTAATGGACAGGAGGAGACTAACAAGTACTAAGAGGCTGTTAGGAGAGCTGCACAGCCGTGTGACCACAGGGGTCTGGGCAATCCCAGCAACTGCTCTGTAATTTCTGCAAAGCTGTGGTGATTTAGAAGATTGCAGCTGCCACACAAAGTGTCTGAAAAATATTACCAGAACCTGCTGCGCCATCACTCTTCTTTCAGGATTTCACTTCCCTGTGCCCAACACCATTCCCAAACCACGGAAAAAAGGAAGTGAGCAAACCTCAGGTATCATCAAATAGCCACTTCCTGCCATTCAGGCATAAGGAAATAAAACGCATGAATTAAAACTACTTCCCAATCATCACACTTTCCTTTGTTGCCAGCAAGAAGTTCCTCCAGTGACCGACGTTACTCACCATCTCCTCGCAAGGGATGCACGACTGGTCTCGTACTGACTTGACATGACAGAGGAACTGGAAGGAGAAGAGGGGAGACATGAGCTGCCTGCATCGCTTATCTCTGCCAAGCAGCAGGAGCGGGCTGTCCCCGCGGGGCAGGGCTGAGGGGGTCGCAGGAGGGTTCCCCTGCGCTTTGCTCTGCCCAGGGCGGAAGCACAAATGGATGGGCCAGGTGTGAAGCGCCAAGCTGACGGGGCACCACAGCCAACTCATCCCTTTAGTCCTCAGTCCTATCGTCCCGTGTGATCCATCTGCACGGGGAATTAAAGCTGGATTTCACCAGCTTTAGCAGTCAGGCTTTACTGCCGTGCTCTTCACGTTGCGGCGCACCACCATGAGACCAGTTTGCCTGTTCCCTCTGAAAGGTGATGCGTACCAGGGACACCCCATACAGTCCGTGAAGGCTCTGTGAATCCTCCCGGAGAAAAGGTGACATACATTTATGACACAGTGCCAGGCTGCAGCAATGACTCTGCACAGCCTGCAGCACGGATCAGACCAGGCATTTTTCTGCGAAGACCAAGCAGTGAAGATGCCAGCAGCAATAGCTAAGGAATCATTTAAATTAGTTTTCATATTGACTAATTTCAGCCTGGATCTTCCTGCTTCACACTAAAGGGGTTTGTTTTTTTTTCAGTTTGTTTTTGTATCAGTCCAGAGGAGCACAGATTTCTCACTCTCCCCAGCCTTCCCCCATCCTCCCGCCAGCCATCTCCCTTAGAAAAGGAGCTGCTTTTGCCTGAGGGGGAATTAGCTTCTGTTTGTGTAGACATTTTCGCTTACGGTTATGGCGTCCTTAGAGCAAAGACTCAGGTTAGAGCTGGGAGTGAGCCAGCACACTTAGTAGTAAATTCAGGTAACTGGAAGGACTTGGGCCTCCACATCCACAGATGACCAGCTTCCGCTGGCCAGGAGCCCTCTCCCAGGCATCAGAGGCTGCGCTCTGCTTGGCTCCTACCTCTGGGGTGGCTTCACTGAAGTTACAGACTGTTTCCATTCCTCCCAGCTTCCAGTGCCCATCCTCACTTACAAACACGGACGATAAACACACATTGTTATGTGTCAGGTTTCCCTAAAACAAAACAAAACAAAACAAAAAAGCAAAAAGGATAACAGATCTGGGGATGGATGAAGATGTAAAAATCTTATTCAGCACTAATGAGGTGCTGTGAGGAGCTGAGGTAAAGCTGCCGAAAAGCACACAGTTATAACAAGGTCCTCTGGGATTCTGTAGGTGACTAGCAGGGATCAGGCAGAAGGGCTGGGGGTTTAGAGCAGACAAAGCTCTGACTGGCACAACCCCTTGCAATGCAACTGTAAATCCAGAGAAGACCTCCAGCTACGAACACAAAAGCGACGGCCTGAGCTGGGGGATTTAACTGCACTCCTGGACCAACACACAGTGGCAAACGGGGGAGCAGTGACACTCATCTCTGACATGTGACACTCATCTCTGACATGTGGCAACAGCGGTAAATAAATGCCAGGGCCAAGCAACCCCGTTTCCCAACAGTGAGAAGCACTGCAAGCAGATGTCAGTTCCTGAGTTGAGAACCACTCCTTTTCCTCCCACAGCCCACAGCATTTTCAACTACCCTTCTTCCTACAAAGCAGCAAATGACGTTAGCGGTTTCAGCCTAAAAGAACGGTGGGCTGTGGGTCTGTCTTTTTGTGAGGAATCAGGAATGAGACAGTCATCCAGGCACGCCCAGGTACAACGCTCTCCTGTCACATTTCACCTGGTGCCCACCAAAGCCCGACTGCTGCTGGTGGTACCTACCCTGTCATGGAGGAAGATGAGCGCCAGCAACACGTCGTAGATCCCTGCACAAATTTCTGCAGAAGAGAGCGTCTCCAGGATCATCTCCAAAGGCTTCACACGTTCTGTAACCAGGTGGATCCCATTTGCTTCCACAGTACAAGAGAGGAAGCGCAGAAGGCAAGGGTGGCGCAAGGTTTTCAGGTGCTGCCAGAAACAAAGACACCTGTTAGATCTCACCCCAGGCATCTCTTCGGGCTGCAGAGCTTAGCCTGGTACTTTTAGCCCCGTTTCCTGCTTGCGTTCAGAGGGCCCATCCCCGCTCCTCAGCAGGCACCCAGCACACTCACTCCCTCATTACAGATCCCTTCATAATACATCTAGATGAAGTCTTACGCAGAACGATCACCGCATTTTGTGTAGGGTCCACCTAATAAGGGCTCTCTGACTTCGCTCTGCAGGACAACACCAGTACTCTGTGAAGCAGCGCAGGCATCGCTACCCCAACACCACCTCCCACCACTGCCCGAATCGCACAGCATCTCCCCCCTCCACAGCAGCTGTCTGCAGCCACTGTCGGCCTTGACCCTTTCTCCTGCCCTTACTCCCCAGGGGTTTGACCCTTGTTAACTGATCCCACCCCTCCAAGAAAACAGGAGGGACAGCTCTGGCAAGCCTGTCCCACGCACGCTCTCTGAAGTACCTTGGCAGCTTTATTAACCTTATCTTCGTTCTCTCGTTTGTACACGAAGACCGAAGCAAGTTTGCCATCCTGTAGCACGGCTGGATAAATGGTGTGTCCAGTGGGCAGTGTGAACAGCGGCTCCTCTAGTGTGTAGCTCTTTAAAGCGCTGTTCTCCGAGCCCATCACTTGCAGAGTTTGGCCGTGGTAGAGGTTCCCTCCTGATGACAAACGGGCCTTGGGTGAAGGAAGCTATTTTCAGGCAGATTTAGTTCCAGTGAGCACTGTCTAGTTCACCTTCAGAGCATTTTCTGAAAAGCATGAAACAGCCATGAAGAACCTTCTCCCGCCAGTATCCTCTCCTTCAGTTTAAGGATGAGAATAAAATCCCCAGTTTATTTTGTAAAGGAAACCCCGTATCCACGAAAGGGTTCAGATCAACAGGCGAGCAGCTCTCTAGCTGTGGAGCTAGGACTGCGCTGGCATCTGTGCCAGCGTCACCACTAGAGATCACCAGCTCTGACACACAGATGAAGGGACGGCACAGCATCCACAGCTAGTCCTCGACCTGCCTACCAAAACCCGGATCCCCCAATAACCCCAGCCATGCGGACACCTGCTCCAGAGGTTTAATTCAGGTTAAGCCCAGCCAGCAGTTAGGAACCGTGAACTGCCACTGCCTTGGGGCGCAAGGAGCCCCTGGCTTTCATAAGAGCAGCCACTCCTCAATTCTCCACGCCACAGAGGATTTCAGCGAAGCCGTAGTCAGGGAACCTCCTCCGGCAGCACGCTCTGCCCCTCCAGTTACCTTCTCTCCAATGACAAGTATTCTGTCTGCCTGCCAACCCGTCCTTCCTCCCACAGCCTCTGTCAGGAAGAGGCTGACACAGATTTATTTTCTGCTTCCTCGCACACCAAACCAGTAAAACAAACACGCTGATGGCAGAGGCTCTTCTAGAAAACACTGGCCGAGCATATGCTCTGTAATCGGGCTTGTGATCACAGCCCACGAGCGAGACCCTGAACGTCCGTCTGGATACAGAAGTCAGCAAACGAACTTTAATGACAGAAGGAGAGAGCAAAACCTGTTTCCAGGAAAAGCAGGGGGGGAAACTGCCCACCCCCAAGCATTTTTTGCAACCGGAGAACTGCTTTATGGTGGTTGTTTCCAGCTGTGACCTGAGGCTTCAGGAGGGCAACAACACAGGAGTGCCTCAGCTCCCTCTTCCAGCAAAGCTGCTGCTCTGGCCCCTCTCCCGTGTCTCTAGTTCAAGTCCTCCCAGGAGTCCCAAGGTCAGCAGTGCTGGGGGCCTTCTGGAGAGACAGCTGGTCTGTTACGGTTCCTTGGCTTCTTTTCACTGCTTCAGCTAAGAATTAGTTATTTAGTTATCTAAATTATTTCCCTTTCCCAAAGCGTCCTGTATTTAAACGCGATCCGATGTTTGCATTAAATGTAACACGCCGATTCCACAACCCCCCAGTGAACAGGAGCGCGGGGAAGGAGCAGAACGCTGCCTCTGCGACAGACTTCCTACAAATCCTGGTTCACGCTTCGTTTCACCGCCTTTGTTAGCTAACTGTTCTGAACAAACAGGTAGCTGCAACCCTGGAATTGCTTCTTGCCGGGAGGAACGAGCCCTGTGAACACACGAGACAGGGGAAGCAGAACACGCTACAGCTCTCAGCAGTTTGACGTGAACAGACCTCAACCCTGCAGAGTGTACAACCACTGCTACAGTCTGGAATTGTATTTGCTTTTTAACTGAGCTTCTGCGCCCTGATCCATCTAGAACCTAACGCTGAATTAGCTACAGAATGAGGTGTAGAACACGCAGCTACTATCAATCCCGTGTCAGGGATGGCTCTGCTCCTTTTCAGTGCCGACTCCTTTAGTAAGACCTTTACAAAATAACGAGGAAGCTACAGACATCTAAACTGCAGCTTCCCAGCACCACCCAGAGGGGCCAGTGGGTGAGAAGGAAACATCATGCAGCAGTTACAGGTTTCTAAAAAGCACTTTCTTGTGAATCTCTTGGCACAGAGGGATTCACGCTGCCCGGAGGCGAAGGGCTTCCTCTGAGCTCTGCTCTGGCTCACCCCAGGTTAACCTTGCACACCAGTGAGCAGCGGGACCGGCCGCTTCTCCCGGGCACAGCCGGGTGCATTCACCTGCACTCGCTGCCCTTGTCAGCTCTGCCTTGGTTGCTATCGCTCCTGGAATTACTTCTCAGTCACATTTGGCACAGGACACCTGAAAGTGTCCGAGTGACTTAGCGCCTCGTGTTCCTCCAGATACTTGTGGACATATTCACCAGTTCACGCTTTGGCTTCAGAGACGCCCATGGTTCAGAAATACTGTAACATCGGAGCCACTGAGGTATCTGTGATCTACTCGAGTGCCACTGCATGACAACCAGCTCCAAACGAGCATCCCTCGCTCCAAGTAACAGCCTCTCAGGCAGAGCCCAGCAACTCCCAGTATCAAACACCAAGCACCGTCAAGTGAGCAGCTTCCAACAGAGCGGCTACAGTGGCCTGTGGAACCCGAAGCCACA
>NW_010390168.1:0-720 GCF_000710305.1 Buceros rhinoceros silvestris | reverse complement strand
GTGGGCCTGTGGAACCAGAAGCCACACTTTTTCAGGAACGCCCCAGCTCTGCAAAACAACCGCTCGGCTTCCTCTCTTTCTCACAGCTCTCCAGAACTGGCTGGCTACTGACACTCCAGCAGGCAAAGGCACTGACAAAGCTGAACGCCCTGGTGTGGCTAAAACCCTCGGAAGAATTATTCTGATGCCAAAATAAGCTATCACTCACACAGCTAGACTGTAAGGACCACATATGCGTTGTGGGTTAAGAGCATGACCCACATTAGAACACTTCAGTATCCTGTTTTCAATAAACTGTAAACAAACACAAGCGTTAGATATGAGCACACTACACCTTGGGATGGAGAGAAGCCCAGCAGGGAAAGCCAGAGAGACGGGTAGTTCAAAGCAATTCGGGTTGGCTGCCACAAACAGCATTAGAGTTGGAATTTCAATTTAGATTCTTTGTGGGTCGGTAACACCCCACACACGCGGTATCCACCTGAAACACTCACACTAAGCCCTGTCGCTCCACAGCAAAGGGTGAGGCAGTTCCTGGCTTCCCACTCGCCCTGCCTGGCACCTCCCTGGGAATGAAGCGGGGTTTTATTGCAGCTTCCAAAGTACAGCTGAAGCCTGGACACCAGGCACAGGTAAACAGCACACGTTTGAGCACAGAGGGCTCCCCGAGAAACACCAGCATAACATCAGGCTCCGGGAACGCACTCCAAACAGCCACTG
>NW_010390167.1:182825-183132 GCF_000710305.1 Buceros rhinoceros silvestris | reverse complement strand
AGGTGTCGGGCTGGGATGACCCTTGAGCCCCCCGGCAGCAGGACGGGGCTTGCGAGGGGCTTTATTCCTGTGGTTCCGCCTGCGAACTGCCGCCCTTCCCGGGCCGGGGGGTGAGCGTTGCCTCAGCCAGCCCTTCCTCCTGAGCGGGGTCGAGAGAGCCGAGGAGAGCGGGGTGGCATCTGGGGAAGAGCAGGGCTCTCAAGAAGATAAAGTGTATTTTAAGCTCGGTCGCGTTTCTGGGCCGAAGAGCAGCGTGTTGGTGGTAGCGAGCCACCCCCAGCAAGCAGTGCTGTAATCGCAGCTCCCC
>NW_010390167.1:147818-182683 GCF_000710305.1 Buceros rhinoceros silvestris | reverse complement strand
GGTGGCTTGGAGAAAAGGAGCAGCCGTGCCCGATGTGCAGCCTGCTAGGGAACCCGAAACAGTTTGGATAATAACGTCTGTTTCCATAGGTGGTTTGAGAGAAGTGGTTTGAAAAACCCAAGCTGCATGGGAAGTGCGGGATTTGCTCTGTGTGTGTAAACCCTATAAGTTTCTCCCTTTCTGGCTGTGATTTTCCAGTTAGCGCTGGAGTCTCCTGATGTGTCCTGTGACTCCTTTCTTAGGCAGTCCTGACTGGCTTTGTGCAGGAAAAGTCCTTGGAAATCTACTGCACCAGCTTCTCTGAGCAAAAGAGTCTGGGAGTTCTCCAAGGTTTTAACCTCGAGAGGATTGCAGTAAGTTGGATTTATGTTTTGAAGTACAATCTAGTTGTTCAGGGTGATAAAAACCTTCTGGAGTGATAGACCCATCTCCCTACATGTCCCTGCCCAAGCAATCCCACTTGTCGCGTGGGCTTCATGGTGTTTTTTACGCCCTGCCCCCGGTGCTTGGAGTTTCAGTAAACTGTTGTTTGGCTCGTGCTTTAAGGAGAAGCTACACCGCAGAATTCTGTTGTCTTTGCTGTTTTGCTCATGCTAGGAAAGCAGAGGCTGCAGAGCAGAGTTTGAGGAGCTTCCTGCATAGACAATTTCCTTTCTGAAGGGAATGTGTTACATTAACTGGAGAAGAGGCTTCTGTGTCTTTTTTTTTTGCTGGACAGAAGTTTGTTTTGTTTGTTTTTTGCAGTTACTAACATACTTTGCAAGTCTGTGTGCATTGGCGGTGTGTGTTTGGTTCTGTGCTGTGGGTTGTTTTTGTTTTTTGATAGCCTGTGCCTTCAGGTAGAAGAATCTGTCTGAGTTGTAAGGTACAGCAGACTGTTGATACTCAGACACTATTTCTCTAGTTACGAGGGGTTTTTGTGAGTTAATGTAGTAAGGTTATGAGGTTTAAATTTGCCATAATGGCATTATATGTGATCTTGCTGTGAAAGTGTAATCTTTTCTGTATCTTCCAACTGTTAAATGCAGGTTTTTTTCTTAAGTGCCCTGTGAAGATGTCACGGTCTCAGGACTGCTGGAGTGATTTCTGACTTGGAAAATTGTTGCCCAGATGGTGAAGCTACAAAACACAGTCTTAATGTGGGGATTGTGGAGGGTTTGGGTGAATAGTGGTGGGGAGGAGGGTATTTTCATCAAATTACTTCCATAATTGTTTAAACCTTTTCTTGAAGCAGTTGCTTATGCCACCTGGATGCACTTATGAGGCAATTTGCTTTTAATGGGTTGTATCTGTGTGTGGATAGGGAGGCTGGAGAGAACATGGGTCTAAACGAGACTTGGGTTGTGCTTTAACAGAATAAGGGCTTTAGAGCTTCCATCGCCTTATGTTCTGTGCACAGCCTAGAGCTCCCGTTTGGGGGCAGAGAGACCGGAGCAGTGATTACTGCCTTGCTGTTGTTTTGTGCATACTCACGTTAAGGTTTTCTACGGTGAACTGTAATAAGAGCTCCCCTCTCACTCTGCTTTATTCCTGGTGTAGCCCAACACCAAACTAGCCTTATTTTAAAGAGCAGCTGTGTGCAGAGTAGACCCGGAGAGATACTGATCTGCAATAGCCATGGTGTCAATAGCTTCAGCTCTTCTTCTCTGGGCAGCGTGACGGCTCTGCAAAGTCCTCTTTCTTCTTTACATGAAAGTACGCTTGAAGAACACGCTGTAACTTCTGGGGTTTGTGGAGAAGCAAGGCTTGATCCCATGAGTAGAGAATCAAGGGTCGAGCATGAAGGTTCAGTGTTAGGGTTTCAGCCTGCCACACAGAAGCAAAAGATCATATGTGGATAGATCTGAGATGAAACAGGAGGTGGGAGCTTAAGTGTGTGGGCAAGGCCGAAGTTTCCAGGCTCTGGCTCACGTTGCCTGGCATGGAAGTAAAATGCTGCCGGTGAGGTGACTGTTAAGAACTCTTCTTCTCAAAGAACATTTTTTAAAATCAAGGCAAAGTTTCCAACAATGTACATAAAACAAGAAAAAAATGTGTTAGCGAGATTTTCTTGGCAGTGTGCTGGCCTGCGATGGGAGGAGAGCTGCTAGAGGAAGGCTTGTAGGAGTTCAGTGTGCCAGTTGGTGAGCCAGTGAAATCCCACCCAGGGCAGCTGGAGGATTGTGCACATCGCTGGGTCCTGTGCCTGTCCTTCCTGCCGGTGACAGGTACAGGAGACGCCAAGCGCTGTGAACCCCTGCCGTAAGGTACAGCAACACTGAACCCAGGCACTGGAAGGGGGATAAACGTGCTCTGACCCGACTCTGGTTTAAATTGGTTACTCTTAATTTTTCAGCCTTGTAATTGGTTTTTCTATAGCTATGGGGCTTTGCTGGATTCGGGAGTCCATGCAAGCTATAGTTTCTGTCCTCGGGTAGAAACGAGCCCTCACCTTGAGAGTGTTACCTGGAGATGACGGAGAAGGGAGAGGTGAAGGCAGTTTTCCCACTGAGGCCGGTCTGTCTGGAAAATCCAATAGGAGATGAGTGGCCAGCTGCGTGCCGTCCTGATGCCAGCGTGCTGTGGGAGGATGAATAAAGTTCTTCCCAGCTCCTTCAGCACCTGAGGCAGGAGATGCAGGGGACCACGTGTGGTGGAAGAGGAGCGCAGAGCAGACAAGGGCTTGTTTGATTGCCTTGTGTCGTCAGTGCAGTCAGGGTTGCAGGTGTCCCAGGAGCATAACTGGGTTTGCTGGTTTCTTGAGTCTTCCTGCCTCACTTCAGGGACTGTCTCTTAGCTTTTTTTTTTTAAATCTGTAATAGTTATTCATCTTCATCAGTGGCATTTAGACTTGTTGCTTTTTCGTCCGCTTCCCTGCCTCCCCGCGTCCCTGCAGTGAATCACAGAAGGACTGTTCCTCTTAGTCATTAGCCGTAGGTGTTAGCCCACCCGAGCGCAGGTGGCGCAGGAGGAAGGTTTAGCAGACAGCTGTCTGGCAATTTGCGATCCAGTCAGAAGTACGTTGGTGGATTGGAATAGAAACCCCAATTCTTCATAAACAAAAAGAATATCTCTAGCAACTGTAAGATTCTTTTTCTACAAATATGAAGTACATAGGGTTAGTTTGTTGTATGAATTATTAGAAGGGGAGGAGGTTATAACTTGGCCCTGCCTCACAGTGAAATATTGTGGGGGTTTTTTGCCTTGTGATACCCTGTGTTTGATATTCACCTCACAGATGCTCTTTGGGCTTTCTTTTTGAGCTGTGGAACTCCATTTTGGCTTCTGACCACAGCTTGTCTATTCACAGGGGCTTCTTCTGAAAAGAGTTCTTGTGTTTTAAATTCACGTTTAAAGTGGTGAGAGGGACAGATGACGGATTCTGTGCTGGTCTTGTTGTCTTTGATCTCAATGGCTCAAACACGTTTGATGCTTCTCCAGCTTTCTGGCAGATTGCAGCAGAGAAGATGATCTAATGGTTATTTTGAAGTGGAAAACCCGAGAAATAAAAAGAAAAAAAAAATATACATTGAAGTGTCCCACAAAGACTTAGCTCTATTACGTATCACTTTCTATTCTCTTCGTGCTTCCTCAGGCCTTTTTCTGTTTGCTGTACAGCCGTTCTGCTGCGTTCCCCGCACTCTGTGAGGAGAAGTAGACTTGGACTTAAGGATGTAAGAGCAAATACCAATCTGTTCATGAAGAAGGTGTAAAATGCCTGGTTTTATAAACCAGGGAGCTCATGTCCTGTTCTTAGGCAGATACAGAGCTAAATCAGTCACCAGCGTTGGATGGCAGGAGGTGCAATGAACCCGACAGAGTAAGCTTTACTCTTGCTGTAATCTTAGTGTAACGATACAAATGTTGAGGTATTTTCTGAGACCCTGCCCTTGAGGGAAATATTAGCGGAAAAGAGACCTTCCAGATGAGGCTTTCCTTTTACCTGGGCTTTTGGTTAACCCCCAAACTGCCATGGTGATATGCTGAGTGTTCTCAGTCGACAGGGAGCAGAGATCCATCTGGCTCGGACGTTACCGAACTCTGGAAATCTTGGTGTTGGTAACGTGAATAATGGGTTTTATCTCTCCCATTCACAGATTACAGTACAGTATAAAATGGAAACATCATTTTCATGCCTCTGAGTGACTGCTCAGATATAAAGAGCAAAGGAAAACAGAGAAGGGGTGACGTTACAGGTGTCTCAGAGCTGGCAGTGAGAAGCTGACAGCTGGGAAGCTAATAGGGTGAGTACGGATTTTGTGTGTTGTGTGGAGATTTTCCTGCGGTAGATGTGTACTCTAACCAGTCACGTAATGCGATTTAGTCAGTGGAACAGAACAGAAATGCTGACCCGTTACTGAGCATGACGGCTGCGACAAGGAGGCGTTGTGCTATTTGATGTGGCTCTCCATAGTCCTCCTGCCGCTGCAGTGCTGGAAAGTGTCGCTTAAATTCTGATACTGCTTTACAAGGAAAACTGGCTGAAAGCTGTTTGTAACAACAGTTACGCTTGTAGTGCTCGAACAGAGCACGGGGTGAAGTGGGATTAAAGGGCGTTTCGCCGTTGAGTTAAATGGCACTTCACACCATGCGTACCCGGTTGGAGTGCAAGCGTGGGACTGTACGGCTGCCATCGCAGTGGCGAGGCTGGAACAAAGGCCAGGGGAAAAATTGGAGACTAAAATGTGAAGAAGTTGTACCAAATATAAGTAAAATATTTATGAAATTTATAGCTACAGAAATGCTTTATGTTGTTTGTTTTTTAAATTTTCTGGCTGGTAAAATTTTGAGGGTACCTTAAATCCCCTGACTAAAACTGCCAAATAAGATTATTGAAATTCCTGGGCCCAACCATTACCAAAAATTCTGATTGACTGAAGTGACTGATAATAATGGAAAATAACTGATTAACTGAAATGCATCTACTGTAGATATGAATTTTGGGTCAGGAGAAAGTCTCTGCCTTCCCTTTTTACCTTTGCTAATTGTTTTATGCACGTTCCATTTGCTAATGAGCAGCTCCTTCAAAATCACTGTTTTTGTAATACGTACAAGCAGTGAGTAGCCTTTAAAGGTGAAATTCTTGTTCAAAATGGAATTCTTCTTGGAGCCCCATTCACATCAAAACCATATGCTAGCTGTCTTTACTAGAGCTTAATTTTATTTCCTGTGCTGCTTGGATGGGTGGAGGAAAGACTGGCCAGTATGTAACAGCAGGTCTGAGAACCAGTGCTCTCTTTGCTGGCTTGGCTTTACAGCAAGCGGAATACTTACCTCTGTTTGAAGGAGATAATAATTTGAGAGGCTGTAGTGTGGGCTTGTCTGTCTGCTCGGTTGAAAACGCTGTTGAACCTGTGCTGCTGTGGCCTAAATTCTTGGCTATGAAGAAATCCAAACTTGCTCTAGAGGAAACTTTTGTGATGGGTGAAGACGTTATGAGGGCACCCTTGGCAGCGAGTTAAAGGGCTGAAGAACAAAATACAACTTCAACCAAATGTTCTACTTCTCTCTTGTCACCTCTGTTTCAGATGTCGTCTCTACCAAGGAGGGTGAAATCTGAAGCCAAAGCCCTTGCATCAGACGATGATGAACTATCTTCACCTCTTAATTCGTAAGATTAGTTTTTTCCTTAGGATTATTTTAAAGGTTTATGCTAAGGATGAGGTTGATTACAGAGCTGTAATGTGCAGAATTTCGATTTGAAGTCCCAAACTACACTCACAGTGAAGATATGGTGAAGGTGAATGGCCAGCTGTCCAAACAGCGTCGGGTGCGTCCACCTCCCAGTGACCAGCGTCAGGGAAGCTTGGTCAGCTGGTCCCGCTGTTAGCTCTGCAACAGCATGAAGGACCGGTTCTTGTTGAGCCTGCCTACATTTCTGTGCGTTTTTCCTGTTTGCTTCCTTTCACGTCAGAAAACACTCAGGCTGGCTTGCTTGTGAGATTTTTAAAAAATTTTTTCTCACAAGCAATATCGTTTACTCATTTGTTTTTCAGGAGCTCTGAATCAGAAGAGGAGTGGGAGCCAAAAAGCAAAACCGCCAAGAGACCTCGGTTGCCAAAGAAAAATGTGGCCAAACCTAAAAAAGTTGCGGCTCCACAGTCGGCTGTGGCCAGGAAAAGGGTCAAGAAGGTGGCAGTAAAGGAGGAAATAGTGAGTATCTGCCAGCAAGAGGCTTTTAATTGCTGTAGTTGCCAGTCAAGTGAGCAGAACTTTTCCATCTCTGGTTGACTTGGTTGGCTGAGACTGATCAGCTCCTCTGATCGCTCCGTTACTGTGCATAGTCAGCGTATTTGACAAACGTGGCTTTCTTACGTGTTTAAGTGACCCAGATCTAAGGGCCCTGCCTTAATATTTTGGCCAATGATACCAGGACCTGGTTTTCCCTGAAGGTCTCTTTCAAAAACAAAAATAAACAACCACGGACACCTGTTCTTTCTGTGGTGAAAACACTCAGTCATCACCTTTTGATGTCTTCTACCTTTTCTCCAGCCGGGTATCACAACAAAAAGAAGGCCTGTGCTTGTGTTTCCTTGCATGGCTGTTCAGCCCAGCACACGTTGCGGTGCTGTTGTGATGGCTGTGAGATACGCTTCCATCAGAAGTTACTTAATTCTGTCCCAGATTGACAAGATCTTTTAAATCATAGTTCTGCTGGGTGTGTTTATATCTTTTCCTCCGTACGAGATACATTTCAAGGTACTTGATTTCTGGCTTGATGTTTCCTTGCCAGACAAGAGACATCACTTGGGAAAACCACGTCTAGTATCCAGTCTTCCTAGGTCTCCCCTGAAATGTTGAACCACGTTGTAACAGTCAGTGCTTACCATGGTTTTGATGCCTTCTTGGCAGGATGTATCCGTGCCTGTTGCTCCTGCAGAAGAGAAGAGAATGCAACTTCTAAAACCTAAGGAAGAAGATGTAGGCACCGAACCAAAAACTTTAAATCAAAAGCCAGAATTGTCTAAAAAAGCAAAAATAAATCTCTTCCAAGGGAAGAACAGAAACAGTGTAGAGTGTGATGAAAAGCCCTCAACAAGTGTTCCTGTGGCGGGAAATCAAGTGAAACAGGAGAAATCTGAAGAGGATTTTGCATTTGATGAACCAGCTTTTAAAAAGATTAAGCTGACTACATGTGCTGAAGGAAAGCCGGTTAAAAATGTAGGAGGCAACAAAGTAAAAGAAGAATTTGAAATGAACTGGGATATTGTACAGGTAGGAGATCTTGTCCTTTTCTGAGGTATCAATGAAACTGTTCCTTACATAATTAGCACTTGGAACCTTATCGTTCAATTTCAGTCCCCTTGGCATCAGCTGGAGTGTCCAAGAGTCATTGTGCTGTTAAGTATCATTTAACCTCTGCTTAAACTGTCATAATACAGCTCTAAATAAAAATGTTCCTTGGTAACTGTTTAAAACTTCAGACTTCAACATTAGTATCTGTGACTTAGGCAGTCCTTAGTACAAAGCTTGCCTGTAACAGCTTGCACGTTTCTTCTGGGTCAGTACACAATTTTTGAGGATGGAGCCAACCGCAACTCCTGCGGGAAGGGATGCTGAAAGGTGGGGGGTGCCTGTGTGCACAGTTTCAGAATCTGAGATTCTGTTAGTGTGGATCGTTCTGTTGAGAAGCGTGTATGAATTTACAGTACCATCCGGGAGGAGATTGTGTTCCTGGAACAGCAGTGACATCAAGGGAGGTACCATCTTTGGTTTTGTAGGATGTTAATGCTGAAGCTGTTCAGGCGCAGACGGCTTTGGGATAGCTCCTCGTCTGGGGGCTGGGTGCGGTTATGGAAGATGTTCGCATGAACAGAAGGGGAGTAGACAGGGCACATTCTACTCAGCACTGCCTGCTTATGAAAGGTGTAACATTTCGTTCCTGAGTCTTCCAAAATATTTCTGGAAATGCAGACAGAGAATTTGATCTTTGTGTTGCTGCTGTAAAAGCAGTTAATGTGGCCATGCAGCAGTTGTCATGTTTTAGCCTTCTGAATAAAACTTTGGAAAAGGTTTTATATCAGCTGTCGATGGGAAGAAGTGTAACCAAGTACAAACCAACCAGGATCAGCTGTAATTTTAACCATCAGTTAAAATGTTCCTAGGCTCAGGAACGTAGCTAGTTTGTCCTTGATTCTGTACCAATATAGTAAAACTTTATCTTTAGAAACCCAATTTGTACGAAGTCATGTTTAACTTTGTAAGGCTCGTTTCATCGTGAAGCTTTCAGTAATATCGTGCTAGTTTCCAATAATTTGTGGAGTGGGATTTGGATCAGCTCTGGGTTTGCGTTTTTTGCTTGCTTTGTTTAACCATAAGATATGTCAGTGTTGGTTTAAAAAAAGTTTTAAATGTTTTTGGGTTTGTTTTGCTTCTGACAGGTCTTGTCAGAAATAACAAATGTTGAATCATGGGTATGTGCAAACTTGATTCGCCTCTTTCAAGAAGAAAACACAATTCCTTTTATTGCTCGGTATCGCAAAGAGCTCATCAATAATCTGGAGGCTGATGCCTTGCGCGAAGTGCAGCAGGCACTGGAGGAGCTACGGTGAGTTAATACAGGGGGTGCCTGGGGGGGTGTGAGTAACAGCTGGGGGCTGCTTCTGTGTCCCTTGGAGGGTGTACAGAGTGCCAAAACAATTGTAAAGGAACTCAAAGTTCAAAACTGAGGTAACTATGCTCAAACCTGTCTGTCTGTTTTACTGTAATTAGTAAGAAATAAAGCATTATTAATTGCCAAATAAAAATTAAGATCTTAACTTGTCTGCAGTTTAATAAAGCTGCAGGGAGAAATTTCCTACTAGAAGAGTAGTTTATAGGTCCCGGCGGTACGTGGCCTCAGGTGGAAGCCGCACCCTTAGAATAAGAATCCCTAAGAACTGCTCGGCTCCTCGCTCAGAGCAGCGAGGTGAAGAGCCCTGTGTCAGGTTGTCTTGTACCAGGAGGGCAGGCTGAGCTCTCGCGGACCATCACAGCAAAAGAATGCTCAGCAAAGCCCCCTGCCGCGGTGGGTGAGACTGCTCTCCTTCCGTCGTGCTTTTGGGTGGCTGCACGTGGCTGAGACAGGAAGGGAAGGGAGTTGCCAGCTCTTCTCTCAACGTGGGGTCTTCCTTGTCACACTCCCCACTGTCCTCTAGCAAGAGAATCTTTCCAAAGAGCGTAAGTGGCCTGAGAGTGTCCTTGTCTGAACACGTAATTTAAATCACAAAATACCTTTGCTGCTTGCAGTTGCTCACGGCTATCTTATTGAAGGTCTGAAAGTTAAAAAGCTGGTGGCCAGCGCCTGATGCAGCAGAACTCTCTTGATATGAATTACAGCTCTAAGTGCTCAGCAATGCGGATTTAACTTCAGGGCGTTTCATTTGGCTTCCAGGACAGTAATTTTGCAAAAATGTTGATAGCAATAATAACTATTAGTATTGTTTGAGTTTTGTGGTTTTTTTTTTTCTTAAAGCTACCACAAGATATTCTGATACAGTTTTGAACTAATTGGAGAGAGTGATGGTTAGAAATTCTTCCGGATTCTTGGGCTGGGTTTGTTGAGGGGGTTTTGGAGAGCTTCCGCAGTGTCATAAACAAGGTGGCAATGAACAGCCCTCTGAATCCCCTGTGAAATGTGACTGTTAACGTTACTCTCTTGTATTCCAGAACTGTTGCGAAGAAGACGCATACAATGATACAGAAGTTGAAGAAAGAAGGGAAATTATCCGGTTGCCTTCTAACAGCGTTGTTAAACTGCAGAACGCTGGAAGAATTAGACCACGTGGTCAGTACGCTGGTCTTTTTCAGATCATCCTAGGTCTAACTGTAATCTCGCGAACTGATCAGTGCATAATGCAAATGTCTAGCATGACTGAAAATTTTCCTCATGTTTTACTAACTGTGGCTTTTGTTTTAAGTCTGCACCTTATAAAACTGGGAGTAAAGGCACCAAAGCGCAGAGGGCCAAGCAGCTGGGACTGGAACCTGCCGCGCTCTCCCTCCTGCAGAACCCGATGGAACTCAATCTCTTCTCTTACGTCAGACCCAATACCACGGGTAAGTGCTCTCTCATGAGCAGTGAAGTCCTAAATGTCTGAAAGCGTTTTCAGAGGAGAATTACTGTAATTGTTCTTATGTTGCTGGAAGTTAGGCAACTGTTTTGAAATCAGCAGCTCTTTCAGCAATGTGTGGCAAGACTTTACATTTAATGCCATGGCTCTCCAGCCTTTCCTGACTTTTTACTTTCAAAGCAGTAATAGTTCTGGTATGCAAGAGACAGAAATCTGGAGATGTCACAGTTGACATCAGTAAGAGAGAGAGATCTGCACTGCCCATAGATCTGTGGAGAGGTCTTGGGTGAATTGTTTAGTGAAGATTCGATGCTGGTGTACGAGGGGCTTATGGTCAAACTCTGTACTTGAGTAAATGTCAGCCAGCAAAGCATATCTTAGTAAAAACTGCCCTCGGTGGTTGGGAGGGAGCAGGAGGGTTTTTGTTAGTGAATAGCAGTAGGGGTTGGAGAGGATTAATCTCTAATTTGAGATGATTTGAGCCAGAACTTTAACGGTGTGATTGTCACGTACGGAGCGTGGAATTGTGTTCCGTTGTGAATGCAGTTATGGGTGAATCTGTAGGGGGCAATCACTGACAATGAAACACAAAGATCGCTGCAGCCTTCTGTATGGTGTTAAAATAGAGACATACTTTTCTTCTTCCCTGCCCCAAGGCTTATTTTTCTTTTTGAGTTGTAACATACAGGTTCTGAAACTCCTCGCGAGGCTGACTGTTACTCCTCCCACTTCAGTTGTTCTTTCATTTCAGTACTGTTTATAACACGCTCCTAACTTTGCATTGAAAATCACTTGCCAAATACTCTTGGTTGTTTAATTATTGCATTTTTAGTACTACTCATTGCTTCATACAGCAGCACACTGCAACCACGTATCTGACTGTTCTGGCAAAGTCTAAAGAAACAAAAGATGATCTTCCAAATGATGAAATCCAAATCAATTATTCAGGGTGCCTTCAGAAGGAAGCGCTATTTGTTGCAGCATAAACGTCTGGGGTTTTGAAAATCAGTGCGCCTGTTCTCAATTTTGAGCTAAAAATAATGTTGCCTAGGTTTATATAATGGTTTTTATTTGAAAGGCGCATCAGAAATTACATACATCTGCGAACCGGGTCACTTTTATCAACTTGGGAGCCAGTTTGACAACCTGTATACGGCTTGAGATCAGAGTGAAGTGTTTTTTAAAGGGGTGAGCCATTTGCTGTACAGAGAAGTTTTCATGAAACCTTAATAATCAGTTCTTCTAAATTCTCAGTGTTTTTAATCTTATGCTAAAATTAAACTAAAACAAAAGCAGTGGTTCATGTTTCAAAGCCAGGTATTTGGAAGGTGAGGAAGCAGGCTCACCAGGAAACTTTGTGTGCCTGGCCCGATCTTTCTCTAATTACACAAGCATATTATTTTTCTCTCAGTGTCATTTTGACATGATGCTGCATTGTTCACTTTAGACTCATTAAAAATGGTTTCAGATAAAAATTCTAATTAATTAGGATTTGTCATTGAAACATCTGTAAATCAGTAGATATCTTGCATCAGTTTTGTTTCAGCTTCTATGTGTTTTCTTAGTGCTTGTGCAGTTGTGTAAAGTAGTTTTTCATACCAGTTTTTTATAATGACTGGTTTTTTTCCTTTAAGGGCTTTCAACTATCCAGGAAGTAGAGGCTGGAGTACAGCATATTTTAGCTGACATCTTCGCTAAAGATAAAGATACACTGGATTTTATCAGAAAACTGTAAGTTGGACCTTACTTCCTGAACTTTCCTAGTTACTTGGTGAGATCCAGCCTCCTAGAGTGCAGATGCATGATGAACTTGTTTTTAACGATGTGAACACAGCGCTAGTGTGAGGGGGAGTTAGGTCCCTTCCTTCGCCCGTGCTGGCGGTCTGTTCGTTGGCGCCTCTGCCCGGCTGGCTGTCAGTGCAGGAGAGATCGGCCGTCAGCAGAGGAAGGCTTGCCTTGCACTGCTGTCGAGCTGTAGCTTCACAGAGGTGCCTCTGCTTAGGCTGTTGCTCCAGTACTTACTGCTTGACATCAGGCAGTATCACTCATGCGGTGATGGTTGATTTTGGTGTTGGTGGTCAGTAAGGCAAATTCTTTAAAGCAGGAGTTACTGATCCTTTGACTATGTGAGCTGAATTTAAGTTTCCTTACATTATGTGGCTTCAAGGTGGTTGAGTCTGGTGGGTTGATGTGACGGAGTAATAGTTGCTTGTTATTTTTTTCCCTCTGCCACGTACCATCTGGGACAGAGAACAGGGTTATTAAAGAGTAGGCACTGCCATAGGAGCATGCAGGGATGGTTTCTATCAGCTCAGTTTTGTGTAGCTGACCTTTGTTTGCTGTTCATCAAGAGTAAAAATAAAAATAATGAAAACTTTTGTGGGTGTGAAGTGCTCAAAGCAAGAAATTGGGGCTGGGTAGATTCAAGAGGTGTTACATTTGTACAGAATCGATAACTGAACTTGTTGTGTGACGTTGTACCAATGACTGACCAAACTGAAGTGGGTGCTTTTGAGCTTTCAGCTTGTTCTGCTTGAAATACTTTTCCTGTTACATTCCAGTTAGCGTGGGTTATGTCAGCCTCAGCGTTAAGGTGTTTGGTACAGCTCTGCAGGCAATGAGAGTGAACTTGGCATTGGGCAGGCTCCAGACCTCATTTTTTAAGACATTTGTTACGAGTTTCATGCTAAAATACCTCATTAACATTTGTTTGCTTTATTCAGATGTCAGCAAAGGTACATTTGTATCCAGTCAGCCTTGGCAAAAGTGTCGTCCAAAAGTGGAAATGAAAAAGATATCGATAAATTCCAACTGTACCATGAGTTTTCTTGTAATATAAAGAACATTCAGCATCATCAGGTACGCCTACAGTTTGTATTTTTCCATAGAATTTTAGCTGTATCAAAGATGGCTTTGCTTTTGATATTTTTTCTTGAAACTGATTCTAAAGGTGCTTGATTTTGCCTTTCAGTTTTCAAAGGCAATAGAGACTTTCAAATTCTTGGGACAGCAGGACTAAGCTGTTAATCTCTCTCTTAAGCTGAGCAAAGGGCTGCTTATTCAGTGTGCCTGTTGTCTAATTAATTCTCATTAAACGATCATTTATAACTATCTATGTATCAGAGGTTTCAATACTGGCGTGATTTGTTTTCAGCAGGTCTCATGCTCTGTCCCTCCCTCTGCCTGGTGACAAGCGCATAGCAAGTGTTACCAGGTCACTTATGGTCTGTAGGGTTGAGACAGGGTAGTAGTGGTGGAGTAGTGGAAGCTGGTTGGTTGGAGCTTATTTGAAGCAAACTTGGATAAATTTGCTGTTTCTTTTGGGTGCAGCACTGAGAGCCGTTTGATATTAAACTTGTCAAGTGAAACGGCTGCGAAGTATCAGGGAAGGATCCAGAAAAAGGACATTGCAGGTGACCTACAAAAGCAGCTCAGTGGAACCTGCCTTGCACTGCCCCAAAACCGGGTTGGTTTCACAAGGCATCAGCATTCCCTTCTGGTAGTACTGCTCAACTTTTGATTATTTGTTAGTTTTCCAGTTCCTTTCTTTGTCTCCCTTTTGCATTTTGAAGATGAAATGAGGAAAGAAAGTGTTTTCTTTATCTGCCACTTTTCCCTTAAGCTCATATCCTAGTACTGTACTTCCAAAAGTCTTTCTCAGAACCTTCAATTTCTTTCTTACCTGACCTTACTACCCTGCTGATGCAAATGACTTTTTTTTTTTGTTGGGGGAGTTATAACTATCCTTCAGTTATATATGACTATATATATAATGCCTAAAAGTCTTTAGTTTCTCCTTCACCGAAGACTTTGAAGATATAATTTTCTGCATTCTAAGAGCTGTTTCAAAATGTGTTTTTGAATGTGCTTTGGGAGATGTGTAGATGTCTTCAAATGAAGAATTTTTCCGGGTTTGGTTCAGGATTTTGTGAAGAAGCTGGTACCCAGGAAGGAAGTAGGGAAGCCTGAATAAGCTGTGTGTTGCAGACGCTGTACTTCTGGGTGATTCTCTGTGCTGTTGTCATTTGGGGCATTCAGACGTGCCACAAAGTAATAAGAACTGGCGTGGAGTCAAGTTGTCTGGCTCAAAAAGTTAAAATACCGAAACTGGAATGAGGGGAAAAAACCCCGTATTTGTTTAGAAAGCCTGACTCCAGGTTTTGCCATGGTTGGATACCGGTGGGCGTTTCCAGCTGGAACGTTTTGCTGTCGGGGGAGTCAGCCACGGTTCCTTCCTTTGGCAGCGGGAGAACCTGACCGGACTCTCTTAGGATGTAGCTGGGTAGCTATACCAACACTGTCATAACTAAGGAAAATATCTTCCAAGAGTTTATTTGAATTTTTGACTAATTGTAAACAGTTCAGTGTTCACGTATGCCTTGGGGTTCCTTTCCTCTATTTGGAGATGGCTGAATTGGTGGGAGGAAAAGAATTCAGGAATAAAGTGTAGTGCTTGAGGCAAGTGCTCTATTTTCAATCTGATACTTAAAAAGGAATTGGAAATTAAAGTCCTTAGCAACATATACAAAACTTACTCAGTGAGTCTAAATCTGCAACAGAAAGAGCTGTGCAAAATGCAGGATGTTGTGTTTTTCTGATAAACAGAATGAGCTTTGAATCCTGTGACTAGATCCAATATTGCTCTTGCTTTCTCCGAAAATGTTGCTTTTATTAACCCTTACCCTAGGTCTGTCCCAGTCTTACATAAACCCAGTCTTTTTCCCGAACTGGAAGATTGGTTTGGGTCTAGAATTGCCAGATTTTAACCGGTTTCTTGAAACCTAACTAAAATGACCTTTATTTTATTAGAAGTAGAAATGGACTAATTACTTAATCGAGGACGTCTTGGGTGCTAACTCTGCTCTGGATGGATGACCCTCGGGAGGGGGAAGGCAGGGTGTTTCAGACTGAAAACATCAGCAGTAGCAGTGACAGCAGTACAGCTGGTCTGAGGGCAGGGGACCGCCGCGTCCGGCGGACTGAGTACCGGGAAACAGCCCGCGACGCAAATCCCGACCCCGCCACGGCGTGCTGACTGGCGTCGCTGTAATCCTATCAGATACGTTCTCTGTCTCGAGCATCATTTCGATTTCATTTTTGCTTGACATTTAACTTTCTCTCTTTTTTTAAAAACAAGATGAGAATAAACGTGAAAGCATTTGATTTGTTAAAACGTGTCTTTCTAATCTCTCCATGAAAACATTGGCTTTGGCAGTCAAGGTACCAGATGCTATAATATTTCACATGCAATCTTTATTATTAGCTTTGTTGTTCAATGATATGTCAGGCCTGGTATGTCACCGGAGCAGCAAGGCTGAGGAATATAAATTGGTACTATGTCCTGGAGTCATTTTAAACCATTGTATTTAACATACGTGACATGTCTGAGTTAGCTAGTGATTGAATTAAAGCTGGTGATTGACACAGAGTGCTCTGTTGTGACAGTGCTCAGGGCCTGCTACGTACAGCAACACGTGTAGTCGTACAGGAATGTCAACTTCCAGCGGCTGTGGGGGGTTTATTTTTGCACTTTAAAGTATTTAAAAAATGAAATCTAAAAGCACGTGGCTTCTATTTGTAGCTGCTTCTAACTCGTGTTCTGTGTCTCTAATTCCTTGGCCAGTGAGTTTTCATAAGATAAGGCCTGATTTAGGAGGACGTTCAACATCTTCCAAGTGAGATCAGGCTGGGAGGTACCCACTGGTGTCCTCCAGGGTCCACCATGTGGGTGGTGTTGCTGCTTTTAAATGCAGAGCCACAGAGACCCCTTTGAAAGCCAGCTCTGTGTGTGCACCCAGATTTAGCTTCAGAATGTGCAGTTTATACACGGGGCTCTGCCAGCAACGCGTGCGCGTGTTTCAGGGCTGCAGTGTGAGTAGTGACATCAAGAGGGTGTCTACAACACTTCCTGCTGTTTGGGAACCAGGCGTGAGTGACTCCACCCTCTTTTCTACTAAGCTGATGACCTCTGTGTCCTAAGTTCTGATTCATGATTCGTTTTAAATCTGGATTGATCTCAGGAAGAAAAGTGAAGCCCGAAGCATAGGACTAACGCTTTCCATTTCTGATCTCTAGTTCTGACTGGAATCACTTTTCAGTTTATTTCTTGAGGTTTAATTGGGGTTACTAAACAAGAATATTCCACCAACTCAATCCACGCTGACTCGTATTAAAGTGTGTTTAAGATAAACTGGATCTTGAGATTGCAGACTCCAGGAAAACGCTATGATTTGTTTTGCCACGGCGTGATTTAATCTGTGTTTAAATTGTGGATGTTATCTGTACGTGCTCGTACTTCATGAACTGATTTACTGTACCACCATCATGATTTGCTACAGAATGTCAAGCAAGCGCGTACACAAATGTTGATAAGTTTATCTTTTGGATATTTTGTGTGTCATCTGTCTCTGCCATTTATGTTTGCACTCAGATTCTGGCCATTAACCGAGGGGAAAATCTGAAGATCCTGACAGTGAAGGTCAACATTCCTGACGGGGTGAAGAATGAATTCTGTTGGTGGTGTGTCAATGAAAGGTCTGCAGGGATACGTATTCTTACAGAAACCTCTTTTCTCCCTAGACAGCTGCATACTGAAATGTACCTCACATGTCTCGTTACATTAGGAGAACAATTTAAACAAATCCTTATTAGATTGGATGAAATTAGCAAGTGGATAATTCTTATTCTGTATTTCCATCTGCTGTAGCATTATGCTGAAAAGATCATGCCTTTGGCTGTATTTGGGGAGTTCTGGCACCATTCTGGAAGCAACTGAATTTTTAAAAATATACATGAAAGCTGGTGAAACGTGAATATTTTCTAATAATAATAATATGCATCACATCTAATAGCCTTTACTGAAGGGAATTTCTAGAATTCCATAGAATATACTCCCAACTTCTGAAAATAACTTTATGTAACTGATGACCACAATTAAAGAAGGCTACCTCAGATTCTAGGTCAGTAAAGCTTAGAACCTTTGAGTTTTGCAAATAAAAGGAATTGCATGTTTAAAAAAACGTGTTGAATTTAAGAGGCAAACCTAAAGGTGTCTGTCTTCAAGCCATGGTTCTCAAATATCGTGTGACCCAACTCTTGCATTTTAATCTCTGGTTGTTAGGAAACTGGGCTCTAAATTTTGGGTGATTATTTGTTTCTTACCGTTTTCCTCTTTTAAGTCTGCAGTGAGACTTAGTGTTGCACAATTTTGAGGGATTTTTGCAGAAGTTTAGGTTAAACATGTCGTTTTGTGCAGTATCTCTGTGGAAACTGTACCTTGGAGAATGTCGTGATGCAACTGAGCATGTTTTTTACATCTGTAAGTCAGGTTTGAGATATTGGGCATTGTTCTGGAGATGTCTGCGTTTACATCCTGTAACTGAATATGCCAAGAGGAGGAGAAAAGATAGGAAAAGATGCCCTTTTTTTAGCGTATAAAATTCTGTCCAGTGAAACTGCTTTGGCACGTGTTTTATTTCCATGCCTAGTCCAAGCAATGGATCTGGTAAAAATGTTCCTTTTCACAGTGGACACTTGATAGCTCCGTTCCCAACCCAGAAGCCTCTGAAAGAGTTAAAGTATTGTTTATCCCGCTAATGTAGTATGAGGTACTACTAACAGTCAGTAACTTTTTCTTCCAGGAAAGTATCAGAATTCATAAACACGTTTCATACTAGTTTTAATACCTGTAAAGGAGCTTCTGTCCTCTCCTCAAGATGTTTTCCATAGGCAGAACATATCTGTCAGTCCTGCTTTTACTGCGGCTGTGACAGAATTTGGAAGCACTGTGAGCCACAGAGAATGGAACAGCTTGTCACTGCTACACAAATGAACGTGGGATGTAAATCGAGATATTTTTGGTTGACTACACTTTTGTGAGTCATCCTGAGATAAAAAGAATATTGACCTTGGCAGTCGGGCTGCTTATTAATACTTGGCATTCGCGAGGCTGCATGTGCTTATGCTTTTCACTATTTAAGGACAATTTCTCCACCTTCAGAAAACTTCTGATTTTAGTAGATCTTGGTGCATTAACATCTAGGACAGATTCTGACCTTCCTCATTAGACTGACAACTGTGTTATCAAACTGACAAGCAGCAAATGTTTATTCTGCCCTGCCAGCTCGGAAATGGCTGTCCAGGGTAGGAGCTGCATTGTTTTATTGCATTGAATCACTGGTGAGAGCAGAAGGTTGAACTTTTGAGACAAGGATTTTGGAGCTTTGCAAAGATATTAACTCATTTGCTGAAGGTCACACACAAAATCGGGTGCAGAACCACCAATGCCCCCTTGCTGCGGAGTTTGGCTGATATTCCAGCCACAAAACGGTGTCATCTGCTGCCTGTTGAACCAGGAGCAAATGTGCTGACCTTTATGTGTTCTTCGAGGCAATTAAATGCCCCTGTGACGGAAGGTGGGTTTGGAAGACTAGAGTTCTTCATTATTGCATTGAGCTCTATGTAGATGCTCTCAAAGATTACTGGATTTTCTTTGCGAGTTCAGAGTCTTTATTAGTAGCATCTGTATATCCTTGAAATTCAGGTTTGTGCTGACAGCTCAGGAATATCCTTTTGGCTGGCCCTCTGGGTAGTACTTTTCCCCCAGAAAATGGCACCTTTGGTCTGGCAGTGAAGCTGGCTCCGTTTACACTGGAACTGCAGTGGTCCCAAAGACTTAGTTGTGAAGTGGGACATGGGAAAAGGGTCGTTGAGAGACAGCTGGAGAGGGGCAGCTCAGTAGTCAGAGTGTAAAGACAGCATGGACCTGTTCCTTGGGAAGGGTCGAGATTTCGTTCCAAAGTGGGATTGGATTGGATTGTAGCCTTGGTGGCTGATAATTTTTTTTCAGTTTCCAGACAAAACTCTCGAATCCTGTGTAAAGTCCAGGGTACAGATGCTTTGTCTGTGGTTACCAACTTGGTACGTTTTCATATAACACCTTGGAGGAAAACAAAGCTCTGCTCTTTGTGCTTCAGGTGTAAAAGCCTGGCTGTGGTTTTCCTGGGTCAGTTGTTAATTATTACTGGTGGCTCTTGGTGCCGGCTCCGATTCTGAAGCGTGGTTGTGCCCTCTGAGGTCTATCAGCAGTCTAAGCCATGTGTGCTTCTGGTGGTCGCTGTTGTGAGCACACGCACGTGGAGAGCTGATGAGCAGAGTAAGATGATGTTGATACGGAGCTTTTCTAAACAGAGCTTCAAAAGTCAGCTCCTCATTAAATAATCAAGGAAAATATCTTCTTAGAGGGAAGCTTAACCAGGCTGCAGCGATCTTTAAAAATACACACACATGCTTTTGCTTTTGGTTTTTTCCCAGCAAAGTGGATTTTTCTCTTTTCTCCTGAATTATTTAAATGATTACAATGCAGTATTCGCTATGATTGAACTTACTGTTTGGATATTTTTTGCACTTGTTGCAATTTCTAATAGAATGTCGCTGAAGTAATTTTTACTTGTAGGCCAGTAATAACAATATCTGCTGTGATAACCTGTTCACAGAGGAAAGGTTTGGTACTTTTAATGGATGGAAGAGGGAGGGAACAGCTGCCAAGTTTCCACATTCATTCTTATTTGTGCTGAGGATACTTTCGGGGGGAGTGTAGTCCCACTTGCCACCTGTAAAAACCTTCGTGTTTATAGAACTGGATGGCAACAAGGGGATTTAAAGCCTCTGCCGGTTTGATGTAGCGATGGAAAGAGTCTCTAGTTACAAAGTGTAATAGAACTATTTGCAAAAAACTATTAGCAAAGTGATGAGGTCGTGTGGCGAAGCGCTCGCAGTGGTGAGTGTTGTAAAGCTCACGCTCAGTTCTGCGCTCGCAGCTCTGCGTTACGGCAGGGTTGACTCCATCACACACTGACCAACTGTTACAGGAGCTGTAACAGCGCTTAGGAAAGCTGCTTTGGAAGTGGTAGATCTCCTTCTGCAACTGCAAAGCTGCCTGGGCAGGAGCGCTTTAGGATTCTCCGTGTTTCTGAGGGAGTGCAATAAACAGATTCAGCAGTAAAATCCAGTCCCTAGCCCAGGCCTGGGTACGTAATCAAATGGCCATGATTTTATCATGTTGCATTTAAAAATAAACACCCAACCAAACAAAAAACTTAAAAACCTACCTAGACAAATGAGAAAAATATTTCATATCTCACTTTGCAGTTAGGGGTCCAGGCATGTGGGGAAAAATACACTAAATGAAGAAAACTCTGGATGTTACCAGCATTTTAAAATGAAATAAAAAGCAGGTAGACTGTCAGAGAACGTTCATCGTCTTTACTCCTGGATGTAATATAATGGTCTGCATCTCCTCAGTCTTTCTCCCTTCTCATTGGATGGACTAATGTTGCCCAAAACATCATTGGAATAAATATCTGGGATGTCTATTCTGGGGAGCTTTGAAGCTGAGGTGTATTTTAGGACAAAATTTGCAGTAAATGTCATCATGGCTACGAGCACTGTGCACAGTCTCCTTAGCAAAGGAAGTGTGCCACAGTTTGGCTTAGAAAATGTTGGGAAATACTCCCGTGTGTATTTGGTATTGTTTTATTTTGTTTTCCCTTTATCTAGAATACTATTTACATTTTAGATATCAGCCACAGCTAAGAGAAGAATCATTTGCACATTGTGTTGGTTTTGTTCAAGGAGTGCTGCAAAACTGCTAGATCTCATTGAGTACTGAGTTTGAACAGAAATACTCAATTCCAAATGCAATTTGAATGCAGCGACACTCCCAGAGGATGTTTTAGTCATTTTTTATGTATCACGGAATAGCAAATAATGCAACCCTGTTGTCCAGTTATTGTAGTAATTCTGCAGTTTATAGGACATTCCACTCAATGTCAAAGTCTTCTTGTGAAAATTCCCATTTTATTTGAGTTTTTTGTATATGGTCTTGAAATATTTTTTCTTTTTCTATTCTTTTGCAGATGGAGACCAAAACAATTTTTGAAACCAGAATTCATGAGGATACTACGGAATTCAGTAGAGGATGCATATAAACGCCTTATATATCCTCTCCTCTGTAGAGAATTCAGGTAAGCCCAGAAAAAATGTGTGTTTTCCTGCTACCAATTTCTTAACAATTCCCTCCCCAACTTCTTAGAATATCTTTCATCTGTTTGAAAATATCAGCACGTTTTTAATCCTCTGCGCTTACAGAAGAGATGAACCACATGGTCCTGGTTCTGTAGATGTAATTTGTGACCCTATCCCGTTTGGGCTACAGCAGGGGATTGCGATGGCTCTAGAGAAGTCAGTAAAGCTGTTTTCCGGTGATACTGTGTTAATGATGTCATCAGACAGTGTCACTTGTAAGATCTGTAATATTGTTCTAAATTTAAGACTTAATATCAAAGTAACTTTAATTAGGGTATTTTCATGGTGTAGTACAGGAGTTTTCCACATAATTGAAATAATTTGTTAAAAAGCTACTTTGTAGAAGTGACTTCTTCTCATGGCTGACAGTACTGATGGTGTGATCCTTCTGAATGCAAGGGAAGGTTTCCAAAGCATAACATGTTTGATTCTGGCAAGGCTTTCAGATATGTCATCTAAATTTTAATACCTGTTTTGAGGCTGTTCAAATGGGGTTTTTCAAAGAGACCTCATTTCTTGGACCAGAAATAAGCGACTTGACGGAGGAGTTCTTCAAGGATCTCTTACGGAGTTTTTACTTTGTGGTTCCTGCTTCCTAGATGTAGCTCCCAAGTCATAAATGCAATGAACACGAAGCTCGCTGCCTATTCCTGAGTGGATGTCTGCTGATGTTGTGCCCTTCGTGGTAATTCTGCGTGATTGGTGGTGTCTGGTTAGGAAAAGCTGGAACATCTCCTCTAGAGAGGAATGTGAAGTAGCTGCCAGGAGTATACCTTGTCCATGACCTCTGTACCCCTTCCCTTCTCTCCTTCTCATTCTGCCCACACCAGAAGCTGATTTTTAGGACTCTTGCAAAGGGCTGCTGAAGTATTCAATAGCTCTTCTTAGCATTAATATTTCCAACCCACCCCCCCCTGTTTTTTGTGTTTTCTTTTTATTATCATTAAATGTTGGAACAAAAAGTTTCCAAGAGTGTATTGAAATTTCTGGTACTTCTAGTGATCAGAAGAATGAAACTTGCCAGCAATACAGTTACCTTATTTATTGTTTAATTTCCTTTCTTCCACTCTGTCAGATACCATCATTTCTTGTGTCTGGTATAATAATGTCCAGTGTTGCTTTTGGCTCTTTGAAATACATTTTATTTTGTTGCGGTGCTGCATGGAACAATTCCATCAGGATTTGATGCAGGTGATGTGGCACAGACATATTTTTAATGGATAATCCTTGCCTAATTTTCCATCCTTTCTTGAGGTGAGTGCTCTCTCTGCTCTGTCTTTGGGGACACGAACTGTTCTCCGTGTATCTTGTTTCGCACCCGAAGCTGGTTTGCAGATATTTTTCCACGGAAAGGATCCCCTCTCAGATGGTATATGGAAGTGGGGAGTTTTAAATCTCAGTTTGAAAACTGACTCTTAGGACACTGAATAAGGTAGCTCGTTGGTTGTGATTAGGTTATTTTCTTTTATTACGATGTACCTGGTAGTGATAGCCAGTCTGAGCGCTTCAGAGTGTTCAAGGGAGAGGCTTGAGATTCTGACTTAAAAAGCAGCAGTTGAAGGGTTTGGTCTTGTTTTTTCTGAAAGAACCATTCCTCTTGTGTTTCGAGGAGGACTGCTGTCCGCCTCTGCCTTAGAGCTGTGCCATATTGGTGGGAATTGTTGCAAATTGGAAAAACACGAAGCTGGGCATCTTGCCATTTGGAGGAAGCCAGCAGTGCGCTGACAAAGAGAAAGGTATTGGATCGTTTGAGGTAGCTCAGTATTTGTTCGAGGCTCTAATGACTATCCCAAACGTGTGGTTAAGAGCCAGCACTTGGGACAGTAGATCTTGTCATTGATACAGGTGTTGAGTGAGAGACACTTAGAGGAGAGAGAGGTCTATATTTGAAATTAAAAAATGCAGGATATTATGTAATAGAAGGGACGCAGGTTATGTTCCCCCTACGCACCTGGCACTTCCATCAACATTTCCTGTTTCTATAAAAGATTCTATATAGCCAGGCCAGTTTTAAACATGATTTCCATAAGGTGCACATAACTAATAGCATGTGCTGAGGGGCAATTAATTCCTGCACAAGTCTCGCTTTGCGGGTGGACTGATGGGAATTTGCAGCGTGGGAGGACTTGGCCGTGTGGGCAGTGGGAACCCTGTATCTCTGGAACAGATGGAAAGCTGGAACTTGGCCTGTCTGCACGAAGCCTCCAGTCCAAAAGCATTCAACCTTCCCTTGTTTACAAGCTACTTCTAAACTTCATTTCTATGCATGTGTGATTGGTTGAATCTGTTGCACGTGTATGTAGAAGACTTTGGTGTTTGCTGCTTCTTCTCCGCTTTATCACAAGTAGCACCAGATTGTTCTGTCCCTCAACTCCCCCTGGAAGAAGCTCGTTGTGTGATTTAGGTTATTTTTGTTTAAGAATAGGAGAAGAATGCTGGAAGACTGATCAGGAAATGAAATGGCAACTGAAACTCAGTGGAGATGAGTGTAAAATGATTCTTGCAAGGGAAAGTAATTATCTTTTTCTGTAAAATAGTATGAGTTTTGAGCTATCTTGACACTCAAATGTGGTTTGGCACTGGGGAATGTAGGTCTGCATAAATGTTAAGTGCTCAGAAGATAAGAATAGAAAAGAGAAAGCAGAAAGCTATTGATTTAGTTGCCCCCTATTTGGAATATTACTGGCGGTTTTGGAGTCCTCCCCTCAGGAGGAGGGGAAGCCATAAAAGGATTCAATAGACCTGGAAAGCGCCTGCTGGAGGGGCACAAGGTGTGAAATACTCTGTGTGAAGGATTGACTAGCTTGGAAAAGAGAAGACTCAGATGAATGGCTTGTGAAGAGTGGCACAGGGTTTCTAGGGTAACGTTTTACTCTTTTTCCAATATCCAACTCTTTCTAGACCTAGGGAGGCATAAAAACTAAAGAGAATCAGCTTCCAATGATGGCAGCTAGGTGATGGGTATTTATGTCCCCATCACTTCTCCAATTTTGCTTTTTTATATAAGATTGCATGACTTGTCCTTATCAGTCATTGTCTGACTGACCACATCTGACAAATAAAATGTTGTACGTCTTGTACACCTTCACTCAAGAAGACTGATTTGTTTCTTGTAACACTCTGCCGTAAGTGTTCTTGCTTCAGGTCATCAAAGTCAGTCCTGGGTGTGCTAACTTGCTTCTTTCTGTTGCAGAGTATGGAGAAGAAAGGTAGGGAACGTTGTGACCCCATCAGCTTTCTAGTTTGGTTTTAAGGACGTGAAATACCCTCCTAGAAGGACCTCAAGTCTGTACACTTCTGTGATGATTGTTAAATGACATAATCCGTAGATGAAACTAAATGCCCCTCCTGAGTCCTGCTGTCTGAGCAATTATTGGGTAGGCCCTTCCAGTTTCTCCCCAGTACCTCTCAGCCTGAATGATCATCCTTTTTTGGCTGGGTAGTGATTCTTCTCCAGAACCAGGAAGTTATGATGAATTCAAAACACCTTCAGCTCCACCATTCTTTGCAGTTGGGTATCGGCTTTGATGGGAAGCTGTTCGTCGCTCAAAATTGAGTTGATCCTTGAATGTTAGTTACTGCATTACGTTCTTGTAGGTGTTTCTGTTATGCTCTGTATGTTGACTTACTTTTAGAAGCAGAATGAGATGGTCATTTAGCTGATCCTTCTTTAAAAAGTGTCAAAAATGTGATTGGAAGTGTAACGTTTAATTGAAAATAAGGAAAACATGACCAGAAAAATCCTTACAACTTTGGAACAATTCAAAACTGCATTCGAAAGCTGATTGAGGAGGCATGTTTTTTTTTCTTTCATCCTTCTAAGATCGAAGTTGACATCTGATGCAGAGAAAGAGTCCGTGATGATGTTTGGGAGAAATCTCCGGCAGTTGCTTCTGACCAGCCCTGTGAGGGGCCGGACTTTGATGGGAGTAGATCCTGGCTACAGACATGGCTGCAAGTTGGCAATTATTTCACCGACCAGTAAGTCTAGTCTAAATATTTTTGAAAGAACTAATAAAAGTATATTCATTTGGAGGAAAGGATAATTTCAAAACCTGCTTTTTTATCAAATGTATCTTTTCCGAAAGCTTTTAGTGTTTTCCACACATACTGTCATGCAAATTCCTTTCATCAGGCTTAAGGTTAAGTTTCTGGCACCTGGATTCCACTGTCTCCTCTGGTGTTATTACCCCTCTTTAAAACAGAATTTAAAATCCTTCTGCCTTCTTGAATACAGGTTCAAAGAACTGTGCCTCTCAGTTGTCAACAGAGAGAACACCTGGCACTTTTATTGTTTAACAAAGAATTTGAATTGAAATACGTTCTATAGCGTTGCTTTTTTCATGGGTTATATCTTGGACATCTGGAAACTTTATCAGCCCTTTTTGTTTAGTACTGTGTGTGTTAATGTGAGAAGTGAGAAACGTGATGTTTGCAGAACTTTGTAGTTCAGATTTTAGAAGGAATGGAGCCTTTCCCCTTCCTCCTGGTCTGATGTGGGGATACATACCTCTTGGGGCCCATGGTTTGTTTTCCTCCTGTTTTGTTGTTGCCTTTTGTCTGAGAATTTGTCCACCTAGGGTGTCAGGAAGATGTGCTCCTGACTTGTTAAAATGGCAGTAAAGGCCAGCTCGATGGTTAGTAGCTTGCCTTGCACCATAAGCTATCAGTTAACAGAGTTATTTCCAAATATGAGAGATGGGCTGACGACAAGAGCTGCCCCTGGAGTTCTATTGCTCCTGGACTGCATGACCTGCGACTGCATTCCTGATTGTCAGCTCTCTGTACTGGATCTGTAAAATGTACTGGACGCCACCAGTACATCTTCAGCAGTGAGCTGCTGTTTGCTCTTTGATAACGTCAGACACTTTGTTTGTCTAATATGACTAGATGCTCTTTATTTATGTGGATGTGTCCCCAGGAGACTAGAAGATGTATCAACTCATTTTGCTTTGGCAGCCAAAGCATTTAGTTCTCTGCCCACCAGACATTCTTCTATTGGATAGAAAAATTGAAGGGAAAGAAGGGTTATTGAAAAGCTTTCTTTGTGAACCACCCAATTAACTTCAGTAGTTCTGCACGTTATGGCTTTTGGATCTTTGTGGGTTTTGACCAAATGGCTTTGCCTTTTGCTGTTCTAGGTCAGATACTCCATACCGATGTCGTTTACTTGCATTCTGGTCAAGGGTTTCGTGAAGCTGAGAAGATCAAGAGGCTTCTGCTACAGTACAAGTATGCCAAAGAAACTTCCATTCGTTACTCTTTCTTACCGAATGTAGTGAAAATCTTCATGCTATAAATACCTGCTGTTAGGTGGAGTAAGAATTCTAATGATCTAACAGGATTCAACTCTTCTTTTGCGAGGTTCAGAGTTTATTATTCCTTTAGGCTTGTTCATGCTTTTACGTTCTGTATGTTGGGAGCACACAGAATGGAGCGGCGGCTGTGACGGCGTGCTGTCAGTGTACCCCGTAAAGCTCTGTCAATCCCTGTGTGCTTTAGGATAGAAATTAAGGTTCAGCTTTGGAAGCGGTTTATCTAGCACAGGAAATCCCGCAATCATGCAGGGGCAGCATGATTAAAGGGGTTTTGTATCCAGCAGTTGTGGGGTTCCCTGTGGACAGACATCTGGTCTGCTGAGTCCAGTTTGTCTTTAAGCATTAGACTGGCTTTAAATAAGCTCATTTGATGGCTGACTGGCTGTGGTGGCGGCAATGACCTTGCAAGCTGTTGCAAACTATGATGTTCCCATTAAGGTTTTGATTGCTTGGGCTGCTGTCTTTTTTCATGACTCAGAACAGATGAGGGAAGTACGAGGCGGAAGGCTTTGAGGACTGTAAATAACATTAGTTTTCTTCTATAAATATGAAGTATTGTTTGGGAGTTTTCTGCAGAGATTACCGCTGCTCAATCCCATTGTAAATGAGGGAAAACTTTAACTCATCTCTTGAATGATCACACTGAAAACCTGTTAAACATGATGTGATATTACTAGCAACACATTCTCTTTAAATCTGAGCCTTGTGTTGTATGCAGTAAGATGTATTGGTCATTGTTGAGCATTGAATGCTCTGTATGAAAAAGTCTAACAGAATAATCCAGAGTAACCGTTCGTCTCTTTACCCCGTGCAAAGCTGTAGCACTGTTGTGATTGGCAATGGCACGGCCTGCAGAGAGACAGAAGCTTACTTTGCTGACTTAATTATGAAGAAATACTTTGCACCGCTGGATGTCGTTTACTGGTAAGATCGCTTTGCTTGCTGCGAGACTCATCTCTTCAGCATGTTTGAACTGAACAGGTGGTTTTAAATGTAATTTTTCTGAAGCGTTTCTTTTTATTGCCCCGTCCTTTGAGTCAAGCTTGACCCATCCTTCTGGCCAGAGGAAAATGGCTGTAGCTCCTTGGAGCGTGAAAGCAGGTCTCCTGAGTCAGTAGGAGAGACTCGCTGAAGCATTTTGTTTTCTCTTCCTGAAGTTCCCTCTGTTGCTATTATCATTGTAACCAAGTATGCGAGAAGAGCTGCTCAGACAGCCAAGGGCCTGCCTTTGGCATTGTGTGTTTATTTCTTGATAAATGAGGTTTAAATGTGGATGCTAAAGCTTGTGTTGTCTCATGGCAGTGTGGAATGCTTGCTGGCCCTATGGGTATTAAATGGGCTGGAAAGAAATACTTTGTTAATACCTAGCAGAAAGTAGTCAAGGTATTTATCCTCTTTAAACTTTAAATTGCATCTGTTTGTTGCTTTCAAATGAAACTATTCTGCTGTTGGCTGGGATGGAAACTGTGCTGTATCTATCTTTTCTCCCATGCAGAACTACTTTTTCTCGTGATAGGGGAAAGTATGAGGACTTGTTCTATACACAGGCTGAATGCAGCTCTCTGAGTTCTGTGGAAACCTGTGGAATGCTTCTGGATAGAGTGATCTTTCTAACTTGTTTTTCAATAAAAAAATCTCCAAGCAACAGTTTAAGTACTATTAGAACAATAAATTTTTAAAGATGATCCGCTACAGTGTGTTGTAACTAAAAAATGGATTTTTGAAACAACAACAAAAAAACCTAAACAAAAAAACCAGGACAAAACAAAACCACTCCAGTACTTAAACTGTAACAGAAGGAATCAGTTGCCTCTAACCAATCCCATTTCCTGAGCATTCAGCTTCTTGCAGTGGAGGTTAATGAGAACAACTGGCTGAACACTGAACTGGTGGCGTGTATGTGCAGTACCTGCTGAAACAGTCCTCTACGGTAACTTCCGAAGCGTGCCTGCAGTTGTTCCTCGCGTTCAGTATCCAGCTCTAGCGAGCCCTTAGCTTATAGACTTCAACGAGAACAGTCTTCACCTTTTTTTAGTTGGCTGGCGAGAATCAAATTAACTGATTCTCATTGTTAAATATTTCACGTCTACCGGTATCAAAGGAGATTTCCAAAATGATTTTCTTCATTTCAGTTTCTCTCAAACAGGACAATATTTGACTTGATGAATGCTCTGTCTTTTTCTGGCAAGTACAAACTACTTAAACTTCTGCTGAAGTTTTCCAAAAGAGAAGGCAGATCTGTGAAGACAGTAGTAGGAAATCAGGCATATGGCACGATTTTTCGTGTGGCTTTCAAACCTGCCTGGGCTCAGTTTGACAGCTTTTGATTTAAGGCAAATATTTTTCACTATTTTTGTAACTAACATGCTTTCAGATACCTGTGTCCAAGCTAAATAACTCCAGGACTTTTTTTTTTTTAAAAAATACAGTTTCCCTTTTAGAGCTGTGTTTATTGTCTTAGATTAGGACTGGACTGAAGCCCAGAGACAGTCATATCTAGTCTTCAGGTTTTTTGTTACAAATCAGTTTTTGTTAGGAGGTTCAATAAATATTCTTGATTATTTATGTTAGCTCTGTTGTGAGTTCTTGCCAAAGATACATGGTATTATAACCAAAACAGATGTTCTGTTTTAGACAAGAGTATTTGTTTTAACAGGGCCAGAAATGTAAATGTAACAACAGTGTGTTCAGCATTAACACGACAGACAGTGAACTTTTAGGATTTCATTGACCTTCTTGGATTAAATGAAAACCTTGACAAAATATTTCAGAAATCTCATTCCGTATTCCGATCACTGCCACTGCTTCTCTTTGACTGCTGTCGGTCGCAGGCACCTCGGGAATCAAAGCTGTCTGAAGGACGGGTGAACTGTGGTAGAGCAGGACAACACGAACTGCTCAATCATCATATCGGGAAAGATAAATCCACAGTTTTTCTTTCAGCCTCTGTGGTTTCATCATCACAGTCCAAACATTCTTACTAGGCTGATGTTATGTGCTCGTTGCATTTATGCCCACTCAGAATAAAGTACTTCAGCTCAGATTTAAAAGGGCTTTGATAGGCTCTTTGGTGGTGTGATAGGTACCAGGAGTTGTTAATCGTTTTCAACAACTAGTAAAGAATGCAGCCTGGCACGTGTGTGGTGGTGGTGGTTGTTTTTTTAGGTGGCTTGGTGTTTAATTTCTGGTAAACTTGGTTTTAAACTCAAAACGAAATACTTTTCTGCTACTTTCAGGAAAATCTTTTCTTGTTCTGGAGACTTTATAAGCAGTGTAATTAATAGCTCACTGCTGGGGAAGTTCAAACGCTTCTGTATCGTGACAAATAGGGGAAAGCCTGTAATGTCTTGTAAAGTTCTCATTGGGTTCTCTTTAATGTTTAAATTATCCACTGCAGAATACTTAGAAATGTTCTGCTGAGGTAGAATAGGACTGTTTAATACCTTTTGAAGTTGGGCTTTGGTGGCAAGAAATTGATTTGGAAATGTTTGTTCTTCAGGATTTTTGGTCCACTTGTATTTTATAGGTGTCTGCACATGCCTTAAATATCCTTTTCAATTTAAATGTGTGTTTTATGTTGAGTATCTACATTATACTCTCTCAGCTTTTAACAAATGCCACTTTCAAGTTCCATGCCTCTACGTTTCTAATGTTACACTAGCTTAATTCCCATTACTTTTCTGCTTCATAGCACTCGCAGTCTGAAAGGGACCTAACATTCGGGTTCACATTATGATAATTAGGTTTCAAAGCAGCGTGGGGGGATTAAGATGTCTGAAGTCTAGATGCCGAATAAAGTTCAGAACTACTTGTAAAACTTGTTTGAGTGGTTAACAGAAGTGGTTTTATTTATGCAGTGCTCATGCAGCATTAATCCGTATTTCATCAGGTACCCACAGTGCTGTAACTCTAGATAT
Organism: Buceros rhinoceros silvestris; assembly: GCF_000710305.1. Classification (NCBI taxonomy): domain Eukaryota; kingdom Metazoa; phylum Chordata; class Aves; order Bucerotiformes; family Bucerotidae; genus Buceros; species Buceros rhinoceros. The sequence continues at coordinate 152,332 of NW_010390167.1, read as the reverse complement.
GACCTTGGGACTTAATTTACCCCATCTCAGTTTTCCTTATTAATGTGCCATGAAAGAGGTACATGAAAGATAGCCAACATCAAAGCACCTTTTCAAATAAAGCGGTTGATACGAATCCTCTGGTATTTAACTCTGTCTGTCAAATGTTTCAGCTGGTTTGCATCCTTTTACAAGCTATTGCTTGCTGCATTAATGCCGTTGTTTCAAGTCTGTTGGGAGTACAAAGGGGAGTTAGGGATATGGGAAACTTTATTCCTATTTCTTCTTGATTATATTTTCTTTAAGCTATTATTTTTGTCTGTTAAGCTGTATAATTCTATTGATGACACATTTATGCGTGCACACCTACACACCTTTGGCCATTAGATGGCTGATACAGAAGGCAGAAAGGAGTTTGGAAAGTTTTGGCAGAAGAAATACACATTTGGCAGAAACAATGCACATGTCTGAAACGTGCACTGAAGAAGCTTTGTTCTGCTTTCGTCTCTTTCAAGCTCTAGTGGAGTCAGGAGAAGTCCTTGCAATGAAGAAATAATTTGAGGAACAAAGAGGTTTAAAATGTGTGTGAAGAGGACATAGTCAATGAAAGCATGTAAAATTATGCAGTGATTTCCAGCCAGCCTGTCTTCTGGCCCTCATTTAGAAGTTACTGTCTGCTGTGATTATTTAGCAGAGCTGAGGAAGAACTCTGATCGTGCACGCCTCAAATGAAAAAGCATTCAGTGCACGTTCCTGTTTAGAGGAGACAGTCCTGTCAGTGGGAACCTCGCTCTGCACAGAGACTTACTCCTCCTGCTATCCCTGATTGTTCCTACCCTGAGGTAGTAACTAGACTGTTGGTCGGCACAGCATGGACTGTACGAAGTGTCCACAGTTGAAATAGTATCCAATGTTTGTTACTGGTGCATCCAGACTGGTCTCTATGTTGAGCTGAACGCATACTATACTCCAAAGGGGAAATTCAGAAGTCGCCTTAGCTTTTGGAGCAGTTCGAGAAAGCAGATTCCCCTCTGCCCCAGCTCTCTTGCTTATTTTAAGTAGACACCAGTAGTGCCCTTTGCTGTGTTTTCCTCAGGGGAGAAGAAATGAGTGAGCAGTGAAGATACAGTGGGGATGGGTGGAGTAGGAGATGATAGTTGCTGGCTTGTACAGCATGACTTTGAAACTTGAAAAAAAAAAAACTTTATACCTGATACACTTGACATAATTATGGGACCATCTTTGAATTCTATTTCAGAGAAATAACTTCACGGTTTAAGATGAGAACAAGGACTAATTGGGAGTTCATCAGTGTAGGAAAAGGGACTATGAATTCCTTTATGTTCAGAAAAAGAGAAATATGTAGAGTCTAGACTTCAGCAATGTGAACACAGAGGATCAAGGAGTAAATGGCACTAGGAAAAGAAATCTAAGCCTTGAGGAAAAAGTCCATTTTTCCAGAACATGAGAACATGTCGTTTGACTTGGGTCCAGGACAATCTGTGGTAGAACAGTCTTGGGGGAGAGAGGAAAGTTACTCATACAGCTTCCCTTCTGTATTTTCTGTCAGAGAAAATCATAGCAACAGTGATGTCAAGCAGCGATTTAAAAGTGATGTACTCTCAGTGTATAAATCTCTTCAGACCTTTAAAGGATCCAAAACAAAGAAAACTTTGTACAGCTTTGAGCTCATTTGAGCTTGTCTGTTCAGTGCAGCAGGTTATGTGAAGAGAACAGTTCCCTTTCCTCTCCTGCTCCCTGCCCTAATGGTTTGTGAGAGTGAATGGATGGCGTACAGTCCAAGCTTAAAACTGAGGTTTGGACTTGCTGAAAAATGTGACCTAATGGCGTATCACTGCTGCTCACAGCGAGCCTTGGAGACAGACTCTCAACAGCTGCAGCTCTGAGTCTTTTCCCCAATACTGTATCTATTAATTTTTTTTAGCTGGAGTGAGCTGAATGACGCTTGTTCCCAGGACTCCAGGGTGTGGCTTAAAATGCTGTCTGTCCATCGTAAGGCTTGGAAGGTTTGGGCTTTGGCAGTTACTGTGAGGCACACGTGAAGAACACGCTGTATACATAGTGAGGATTGTGAACGTTCAGTGACGTGACATCAAGTGTTCCAAAGTGTTGATACTGATCTCAAACCAAGCAGAAAAGTTCAGGCTTTCAGGTGAGCTGCTGCAGCACTGCTTCAAGACCAAGAAGTAGGAAGACACGGAAACTTTATACTTCAAGTGGGCGCCATAGTGCTTGGGAAATCCTCCCCCTCAGTTGTATTTGTAGAACTTTGATTACAGAAACTTGCAGTGTGATTCCTGTTCCATGTGTCTGTGTTTTACACCGCTGTGCTCTTACCCAGTGACCGATGAGGGAGGTAGCTCCACACTCGTTTGGTTTTGCCCTGTGAACAAAATCATTGATACAGAGAAGTGAACATCAGTTAAAACCATTAAGATGCTAATTTGTGATTTGTGTCCGTAGTGTGTCAATATGTTAAGTGGTGCTTGGGATGTTGCACTATTATCCTCCTCATTCTTTAGAGACGTCGAAAATGTAAGTTCCATGTTTTAAGTCACAAAAACTGACTTTGTAATGAAATAGCTGTGGCAATTGGTAAATTTTCACTATACGAAGGTTGGGAAAATTAATTTTGGCTCCTCACTATGTAAAATAAGCTGCAGCAGGTATTACTTTTGGAATCCTGTCAGGAGTTAATTTAAGTGGAAGCATCCAAACACAATGTGATTAGTACTGAAAGCATCCAGACTAAAATTATATGAACACAAGATGTATCCTCTGATTTGTGAGGTACTGAATGTTATTGCACAGTCTGACCTGGCTGTATGTTTGGAGAGTGTTTTGTCTTCAAGCAGACGGTCTGTAGGAACCTAATGGAGAAGTCAGCATTTTTCCAGTGGGGTGAGGCTGCCAGTAATATGTTTTTACTTAAGTTGAGGTTCTGCCAAACTTCATACCTATTCATTTGTGAAGACCGCATTTGATGTTCTGCAGTCTGGCTCTGACCGGCTTCCTCTATTGTTATGAGATGTGAGATACAGATTGATTTATTTATTTAAACTTGCTCACTATTATTGTTGATGCCAATAGCAGGAGCTTAGGTGAGATGGTTCAATTGCATTAGGCTGTCTAACACCCTCCATTAGATACCTTCATTTCAGTGGCTTTTAACTGGCAGAGGGATTACCTCACCTTTGGGACAAAATTCTTTATCCTGTCAGAGTCTATGTGTGTGGGTTGCTTATATTTCTAAAGAATAATTAGAATTTTTTAAGGAAATAAAGTGAACGTGTCCACAAATGCTGTCATTAGTGGGGAAAAGTGTCTTTGCCCTTTGATGTATCAGCGCTGTTGAGATCTGGTGAGAATGGAACAGTAAAGCAATGGCTCTCTGCCTCTGCTGCTGCATAAAATCGTCACTGCTGTTCCTGATTTCAGGCTGTCGGCTCTCGGAGGCTGCTGGCGGAGCAGGAGTGACCGCTGCCTGTGCCGCACCTTCGCTCGGATCTGTTCTGTGTGGTGCTGAGCTGGGGGCTATGCTCGTCGCAACTCCTGGAACTTTTACCGGCTGAGCGTGTGGCAGTCTCAAAAGCTGTGTGAATGGCGCTGAAAGAAGCACCAGCCACGGGAGGTGCTTCAGCGTACTGCTGATGTTTTCAGGGCGCGAGAGGCAGAGAATATAGATGTGCTCTGTGTCTCTAAGGGCCTTTGAGTAGGTTATTTCAGCTTGAAAAGGGATTAGATTTAGATGACTGCAGTGTCAGATGGTTCTAACTGCAGGTGCCGATTGAGGGTAATTCCTCTCCATAACCAGATCCCAGCAGTTTTGTCAGTGATGGGTAAGTGGATGGAAGGAGAAATGATCTATTTGCAGCAGTGGGTGATACAGCAGCAAGGACGTGTATCTCTGAAAGGAGACATCTAAAAGCACAGGCTACAGGAAGCACCTCCTGCAGAACCAGGCTCCCCTGCAGCCTCAATGGGCAAGTGGAGGGCAAGGGGCAGTGGGGAGAGAGTGGTGCTGGTTTGCCTGTTGCTTTCCCGTTTGGGGAGATTTGTGTTGCTCTGGTGGCTTCGTACGGTTTTAAGTGTCATCACGTCCATCTAGCAGTTCTGTACATTAGTTATTTTCCTTCCTTCAAACATCTAGCGCTCCTGAAAGCAAATGCATTGCTCACATAGAAATAATATTTTCACTAGAATCCTGTTTGCAACTGCAAGTAATAGCACAGTTTGTATCAGATTATTTTATGTAACAGTAAATAGTTTTCAAACAGCTCAGTTATCTGTGGAGCTTTCTAAATAAAAATCCTGGAGGTGGGGGAAGATGTCCTTTATATGCAGTTATAGTTATTGCCAATATTAAATTGGCTTTTCACATGAAACTTCTCTCTCAGACCTCGTGGATTTTTATATTTTGTTAAATGTCTTTGGCAGCTAAGGCAACATGCCTACTGCCTGTTCAGTTCTTGTATTGGGTTGAACTAGAACTAACATTTGGGTGGAATTCCTGC
>NW_010390167.1:138496-147720 GCF_000710305.1 Buceros rhinoceros silvestris | reverse complement strand
TGCCTGCTGACATTTGAATTTGACAGCAGTGTTTCAGGGAAGCGGTTGAGCCGTGCCCCCTCCATGGTGATTCTCCTGTCAGCGTTGCGGTGTTGTACTGTAAATACGCTCTGGAAGGGGGTGTTCAGTAGAATCAGGGGTGCGTTTATTACTTGTTCCTGGTCTAGTTTTCCTCATGGTGTAAAATCACTGCTCAAAGTAACTTGGTCTTTTTCTTTTATTAAAGTTATTTTCTAGCAGTGAGTTTGTCATTTTTAAGTAAATCAAACTGGATATTCTTGTGTTATTTCTCAGTGATTATCTCTCTGCTGAAGGAAACGTTAACTGTAATCTCCTGCTGTAAGAGCAAATAGAAAGAGACATTGTCAACTTGAATGCCTTAAAATGAAATAGCTTTGAAATTGTGATATAGCATCCTTTTAATATATCCCATTTCTTTACCTAACAACAAAAAATGCTTTTAAAGGGATGTTTAATCTCTTTCAGAAGAGTGCTCAAGGCTGTCCTCTTCTCTATGCCCTGCTCGAGTAGGGCCCAGCCAGCTCTGCCAGCATCCTGCTGCCTCTTTTCGCCACCAGTCCACAGCCGCTCGGTGCCTCCTCGGTCAGAGCTTTCCCCCTCGGGAAACTGCCTGTGACCCCTTGGCTTTCCTGGAGAACCCCCTCACGGCAAAGGCTGCGCTGCTGCTCGTCATTAGCGCAGCAAGTTCGGGGAAATGGTTTTTCCTTTCGCCAGATCCTTCTTGATGGAGTGGCTATGGCAGGTTACTGGGCTCCTGACATTCGCAGGAGTGGTGTTTGCTGGTGGAGACAGGATTTTGAACGAAGGGCTTGTTCTGGTGCTAAGTGGGAGGAAAAAACTGGTGGCATCTAATTCAGAGCAGGTTCTCTTCAGTGTTGTGGTTTGTAGGGAATTTCTTACACATTTTTATACAGTGAAGACACAGGTTAAATGTTGACTATCGTGGTTCGTCAAAACAGGCAGAAAGTGCGAAGTTGATTGTTTTTTGGTTGATTTTAAATACAAGCATTATGAAGCCAAGCTAACTTGTGGTTAATATTAGGTTACAGTGAACATTGAGGGAGGTGTTTTCTTCATGTAAATTGTCTTTGGGTCGTCTGAGATGCCAGGTTTTCCACTCACAGCTGAAACTTTTAATGATTAAAATTCCACAATTTTAGTGGAATTTGTGTGGTTAAAGTTGATGTCTGCTCCTTCTTTACAAAACATTTGTAAGTTAGTTTCTGTGGGATTTAATGGCCAAATGAAGTTTGGGGTGTCTACTGTGCCACAGTTGATAGAATTAAATTGCATAAGTTACACAGTGCTTGAGGTGCTGGTGATGTTGTGAGCCTTCAGGAACTTCAGAGGACATTAAGACTTGGAGTTTGTGAAATGTGCGTGTTCTGGTTCTCAGGGTTTGATTAACCCCAAATCCAGGATGTGCCAGTTTGTGGAATTAATAACTTGAAAGTTTTGTTTACACTTTTGTAAGAAAATGATTCGGCATCTTGAACAGAATTTGAACATGCTGAACGAACGTATTTGGCATACGTGTCTTTGGCTAGCTTTAGAAAATAATCTTCAAATGTGTGGTGTAGAAGCATTTACATGGCATTTTGGGATTAGATTCCTCTCTATGCATTTTCGTAAGGTGGTAGGGAGAAAAAGGGAAAGTAGCAATTAGACCCTTAATACTACAGTGTACATTGATACTTCCTCAGCTTCAATCTCTATGAGCTGAATTTTTATTTATGCTTAGACTTGGAAGCCCATCCTTTCTCTGGGGGGAAATATTAATGCTTGTGCCTTGTTCTTTTGGTGGAGGAGCAGCTTGTTAGCTCGTCTGTCGGTGGCTCTCGCCCTCATAAGAACCTGACCAGTAAAAGCCCCGGAATGGTGCGGTGCAGATCTCAGTCGTGTTGTTGCACGTGACGATGTCAGTGTGCAGCCAGATGTGAGCTTGGTGCTGCTCTGGCTGGGGGCTGTGGAGACGCTGACAGCAGCAATCGTGCTGGCCTGTCTACCAGGGGCAGGCTGGGGACGAGGCTTGGCTCTGCCCCCTTCCGCACTAGCCAGCAGAGCTGAGCAGGCGCCCGAGGGCGGAAGATGCTCTGCCCTATTAGAGGGTGCTGCATATCCCACCCTGGCATATGTTCTCCATAACCCTCTGTAGGAGTTGGCTGCATCAGCCAGAGCACCGCCGGCTCTGCACTGCTGCACTGCCGCGGAGTTTCCAGCACAGAAACTCTCCATCTCATCTGGACAATTACCATTTTAATTCCCCGTTCTCTGTTCTATAGCCCTGATCTCCAAACTGTGGGATTTCTCCGGGTTTTTTTAGTAACATCTGTTAGTTTTACAGTTTACATCAGACTCTTGGAATTAAGGGAGCTTGCTCTTACTGCAGCCATCAGCAGGGCACACATTTCCTTTCCTTTCTGAACAATGTCAGGTGTTTTGTCGCTTGTAGGATTATTTAGTTAGTGTTCCGTGTAGCACTGTTTGAAAACACAGGCTGTTGAGTTTTTACGTCTCCACTGGTTTCTCAGACACTGTTCTGGGACAGATATATACTGTTCTGAAATGTATATACAGGGTGCTTCATTTTTAAACCGCTATTAAAATATTCTGAGTTGCAGTGCATTATCCAAACTCAGTTCTCAGCTACAGAGGCTCCGCGTGTTCCTGTTAACATGTAGATTTTGCAGTCTCCACTTACGGAAATAGTTGAAGCCTGACTGGACGCAGCCCTGAGCAGCTCACTTTGGTGGACCCTGCTTTGAGCGAGGCTGTTGCACCAGCCCATCTCCACAGGTGCCATTCAGCTGCTGTGATTCCCTGGTGTTCAGAAGTTTCTGACAGACAAAAGAATCATTCCAAGACCTTTCGTCTTTGTGCTGACTTGTCTTCCAGCATCCAGAATCTAATGCAGTAGGTGTGGAGCAGATGCCTGTTGCCCGCCTGGCGGGGGTGGGGGGGGCAGGCTGGCGCCACTTGCAGCTGTAGGTTCTGATCGTCTGTGCTTTGTGTCACACTCTCCAGAAGACTCTTCCATCGAGTTCCCACATACTTTTATACTCCCCAGCTGTGACTGGCGGGAAAGATTTGACATCATTTGCTCTCTTTTTGAAGTAATAGGAGATGGAGAGAGAAAACAGCTTTGAGTGGGGAAGGAGTAAATCAGTAGGTCATTCTAGGGCTTTGGTCGTGGGTGAAAGTTGGGTTGTTGAATATTTATAGTTGAACTTGTGAGTAATTAGATGTATAAATGTGTTAATGAATCTTTACACTATTGTAAGCTATTTTTTTGCTAGAATTGCAGGTGATCAAGTATCTAAGTACTGTGACCAGAGAATCACTTTGGAAATCATGGGGTAAAAAGTAGGACGTAAATAAATAAATTCATCTTATCCTGGGCTTCTGTATTTGGATAAATAAAAAAAAGGACTATTTTATAGCTGGTTTGGGATTTTTTGAGTCTAGAAGTGTTTGGTTAGAAATGAAGCATGAGAAATTTCAGTCCAGAAGAATTTTTTTAAGTGTTTGTAACTGGATGAAAAACATGTTTTAAATGAAGTGGTCTTTCAGCATATGTTTATGCCAGTTCTAGTGATACTACTCATGGAAAGTCTCCAGTGTGAATCTGTCAGAACCTGAGGGAACAAATTATTCCCTTTTAAGAGGAGGGGGAAAACAAACACAGCACCACCTAACTGAACTTTTATTTCGCTAACTTCAGATATTTGGGTTTTTGTCTAATTTCCCCCCTCTTTTGGTTACAGTCTTAGTAAAGGAATTTGTTTTTTGTAAAAACACTCAGTTCATGAATCCATTTCAAGTTTGTGGGCATTTGGTTATTTTCATTTGTTTTTTTCACCGAGGTTGATACATACTGCTGATTGTATGACAAAATGAGACAGCATGCACTCTTCTAAATGGTTAAAGGATAAACAATAATCCGTCTAATATTTAGCTGACCTTCAGCTGGCGATGTATTTGATTCAGTTCAGCATCTCTTACTGTAGATGCCTGGTGGTTGCCTATGATATCAGTAAAATAATAAAAACAATAAATAGTAAAATAGTATATAAAAATAGTAAGTATGTGACAGTAAGGAGCACCAGAGAAGGCACAAAAGGGGATTAACAGATTTTCTGGAAGCACTAAACTAGTACCTCAGTCTTACAGCCTTTTTTCAGTGAAGAAAACCAATGTCCTCGATGGGCAGAATGGAACGCCTCTTGGTCAGCATCAGCTTTGAGTAGTCAAACAAGTATAGGAAAAATATCAAAGCAAGCTTTTTTCCCCTGTACTAAAAAAAAAATGAAACAAACCCAAAAACCAGCAAATGAGGACTTCAAAAATTATAAGAGCACTGTCCTGATTAATTTTGCAGAAATAATTTTTAAGAATAGCAGCATAAAGTTTTGATCAGGTCTGTGTGAAGCACCATGTACCTTATTTAACATGTGTCTTGAGGATGTTGAGCTGGAGAATAAATGCGGAAGGTGAAAGTTTCTTCTGTGAACTAAAGCAGACAGGGTTTTTTTTTTTACTTAGGTGCATTCCAAATCAAAGTAAGAAGAAATGACATGGCTAGAAATATGTGGTCACACTTTCCCTTAGTATTTAATACCTCAAAGAAGTTTTCCTGCCAGCATTCATTCCAATTCCAGAATTCTTAATTTATTTTGAGTTTCTCTAGGTGGAAAACCTGGGTACTCTGGAGCACAGTAAACCATGCCAAGAAGTGTCTCTAGGTTAAATATATTTAATATGATGTCTTCAGATGCTGCCTAGACGGTAAGAGGGGTGGGGAGGAGCGGAGAGGAGCAGCAGCAGAGGCAGAGGGTGTCGACACGGCACTGCTCAGCCCCAAGAGAAGGGATGTAGTTGGCTCCTCATGGATCTGTGCTGGGGAGAAGATCGACTGCTAAGATCAGTGATATTGCAGGAAGGGTGAGAAAGAATAAAGCCTGACTCGAGCCAAAGCTTCGAACTTAGCATGAATCAGGCTGCGGAGGCTGCACAGCGGCGCTGGCCTGGCTGCCTTGCGAGGGCCCGCGGTGAGCATTAAAGAAAATGACAGTTGCTGGAGGTGCCGTTCTCCACGAGGCGTTTTGCTCCATATGTTGTGGTCTTGTCCAGTTATGCTCCACTCTGGGGACAAAGTCTCCATAAGAATTAACATGACTCTAAGCTCCAGCCTTTGGTCTGGCTTAACAAACTGTGTTTCAGCCGCAACAGCTGCTGCATCTGTGGTGCCTCTTCTACCAGATAAAAACGATTCCTGAGAGCAATTACAGGAACTGAATGCATGTTTTTGTAGCCTTCCTGGATACTTGCAAACTGACTTTTGCATGATGCTTCGCGATACAATTTTTATTTGACTAAATGTGAAGGCCCTGTGAAGTTAACTGGCACACAAACTGGTTGAGAGGTTTGCATTCACTGGAGGACTGAATGGACTCTACGTAATAATCTGTGTCTTGAACGTCCTGTGTCCCATGGGAGAAGGGTGGTGGGGGTCAAACAGTGCATGCAATAGGGAAATGTTTTGAGTGGAACAAAGTCAAAATCATTTTGTACTAGCAAAGTCTGGGCATTTCTTTATAGGCAGGAATCTTTTTTTTAAATAAAATTCTTATTTGTTCCAGAAACGTTAGGTCTTGTAACTTTATAATGCTCCAACCTGAATAGCTGCAGATAAACATGAACTTTACCCTGTACTTCTAAAAGCAGCCAGGATGGCTCTTACCTCTCGCAAGCTCCTGCGTGCTGGAGATGGGCAGGGTGAAACACCGGCTTTCCCCATGTGCTGCCGCTGCCGGGGTTTCTGCTCGGCTGAGCTGAGGAGCTGCTGGCAGGGCAGCACTGGGGTGGATGGCCTCCTGCTCGGGAGCTTGCAGCTTCCTTCAGTCCGCTGTGTTTCGCTGTGTTGGGTCAGGCTCGGTGGTTTCAGCAAGCTCTGGAGAACTGGGAGGGCAGTGGCTGAACAAGGCTGCTGGTTGAGCTCTTTGGTGTACAATGACTTTGCTTGGCTTTGGGGGGAGCAGCGGCATCTTTTTGGACTGTGCCATGGTTTTAATTTGTGCATCTAGGCAATTTCCTTTCTATAAATGTATGAAATACACGAGTGTTTAACACCAGGTAGTCTTTCTCTTCCTTTTGAAGCCTGATTGCCAAAACCAGTTGTGTTTGTGTCTCCCTGTGCTCCCCTCCCAGAGAGTAGAAAGAGGTTAGGTGAAACCTTGCTAGGGTTTGGCTGTATTTTTTTTAGTCTTTTTTATGTTCTCCTGAGGTCCCTGGGATAACTTAGTTGTGTAAAACTGAGTGTGTGCTGGCAGGATTGGTCTTGAAATTACCAAGTGTATTCAGGAAAAGCATGCCCGTTTTCATGCGTGTTCTATTTTTAGAAGTGATCTCCGGGGTTTTCATTTCCTGTGGTCCTGAAGCCTTTTTAGCTGTCTTTCCTTTCTTCTAATTGCTTACAGGTAGATAACTTTTAAACCTATTTGAATACATCTAATTGTTATTAATTCTGCTTAGAATTACTTTCATGTTGTAATTGCACAAAATGTGGTTGTTTTTTTAAACTCATCATCTTACATTAATGTAATATTGTGTTTTATAATATTATCCATATTGGTGCAGTTTCTTTTCGTGGCATTGCAGCAACAATGAGAAGAGAGGTCGGTAAATTTTCTCTCAAGTTCCTACTGTGCTACAGTTTTAAAATAAAAATTAACGACTTAACTGCTTTGTAGGTGGATGGTTAGCTTAGAAGTAGGTTTTGCACCTGGAGTTCGAATTTTAAAGCTCTCCGCAAGAGCAGAAAGGAACTTCACCTCCAGCTGCCTTATGCGCAGTGACAGGACCTGTTCTCTGAAGCTGCCAGTGGAAGCAGTGGTGGGGACAGTTGCAGGTGACTGTCACCTTCAGTCTTGAGACATGCCACCCTCGGTCTTTCACTTTTCACTGCGGACGCAGGACGTGCATTTCTTGTGGGGATGAAGCCACGGCCCCGGTTTTGTTCTGGTAACAGCATCTGGCACTAGATTGATTTAACAGGCTCTGAGGTTTGCTCTTTTCAGATATGCGCTGGGGCGGCAGCTTCTGTGCAGCTCTGACATGGCCACACGCTGCTGTTGTTTTTTCTGCCTCCTAGCACCACGTGTGAAGCTAAAGCTCTTTGACACCTGCCATTTGGACCCTTTTCTTCCTGAAAAATGTCATCGTTTTCAGACAAGATGAAGACAGATATCTGATCATTCTTCCCGTCGCAGGGATGTGCTGAGGGCATGGTTCAGACGCAGATGAATAAAGGATGCCAGGCTGCAGCCATACAGTCAGTTCTGTGAGTTTAGTGCAGTAGGAGTTTTTGATTTAGGGGTTCCTAGGGTTTTATCTAATTCAGAATAAATTAAAGCACAGGGTAACTCATCGTTAGCTCTTGCGATAATTCTCAAACCTTTTTTATTGTGCTGCAAGTAGCAATTGTCTCACTGTTTCAATGGCAGGAAATTTCACACTGGTTTTCTTTGGGGAGAGGACTGATGGTAGCTAAGGAATTGAAATCAGAAAATTTTGAACTCCTCTAGTACTGTAAACAGTGAAATGTTCTACGTGGGATGTGATTGCTGCATTCATCCGGATCTGGAAGTTGTTACAACCAGGCTGCATTTTCCAAAGTTGTAACTTTTTTAAAGGAGAAGCTTTTCAATCCTCTGCCACAATTCCTGCCCGTGTATTCCTGAACCCCATTTTGTGCTAACAAACAGGCAGTTGTGGCTCAGAACATGGTTGTCCTTAAGTTTGAAATATCCTTTTATTATGTTTGTTTACAGGTGAAATGCTCTTAAAACATAAAATCAACGGGCAGCCCTCCTCTACTCCAAAGCAGTCAAAGTCAAAAGTGTTGGGCTTTGATTTTTGGTTTCTTTTGATAGCCCTGATACTTCCCAGCTCACAGAGGATTGGCTAATTTTTGAACACTACTCTATCAATAATTGCATTTTTAAATATGCTTGCTGATTTTTCAGTCTTTGCCATACATTTCTTCTGAGATTTGGATGTGGGTCTTTCTAGTTAAACTGGCTTTGACTTCTTGTACTCCTTTTAATTTCTTGTTAAACAGACGTTGAGGACTGGTTGCATTTTGTCTGATGTTGAAAGATTGTAATTTGGCCCTTCAGTTCCATAGTGACGCTTAGTTCTGCATAAGCATCTGGAAAAATGGGAAATCAAATATTGTTCAAGGGCTTAACGTGGTTTTAAAAGTAAGTCACTTTGAATGATTTGAAGCAGTAATACAAACTGTGATTAGATTATCTTGCTGAACGCTGATAGAAGCAGACCTAATTCCTTTCAGTAGGTTCTAAAGATACGCACGGGCTACCAGGAAAGCCATCAGCTTCACTGGCACTACATCATTTGTGTCTGAACAGGAGAGCAAGCAGAATTTCACCAACTATTTCCTATGGAAGCTTCCAGAAGGTGGCAGAGCAACAGCGTGGGGGCTGTATCACCGCTTATTATCACTTGATGTGCTGTCCTCAGACACTGTGTGCGCTTGACTTCTTGTGTGCTTGGTTGCTCCTGGTGTGGTGCCCCCCCTTCCTCCATCTAGCTGAATGACTTTGTTTTCTGCAGTATTTTTGCAAAAGGTGGTTCTGGTCTAATGTAACTTATTTCGAAAGATGGACTTTCTTACTAGCAAAACTTGTGTGCTATGTAGTGATGAAAAGTTTTGAATGAAGCGTTAAAAAATTTAATGAGAATTTCTTCCCTATGTAACAGGCTATTTTGTCATTCAATGCTGTAACATCTCCTGAGTTCTATATATCATTAAAATTTAAAACTGTCTCCAGATAATTTAAAAGCACAGATGATTTGTAGGGGTTTGGGCTTGATTCTGTTGACTAATGATTGCTCTCTAGTATAATCTTTTTTTGTGATCCTAACATCTTCCTTTGCCATACCACTAGTTCGTTAGACACGGAGGAAGACCAGATTCTGAATTTAATCTCCTCTGTCAGAATGAACAGGCTTTTAAAAATCTTTTCAGGCTTTTTATTCTTTGACTGCATTGTTGAGTGTGTACTAGAACCTTTTTATCTGGCACTCCCCCAACATATGTTCCTCATAAGAAAGAAGTTACGGCTTAGCTGTGTCAGTGGCAGGGGCTGCCCAGCCCGGTTTCTATTGTTTCCGGGGCACAC
>NW_010390167.1:128715-138463 GCF_000710305.1 Buceros rhinoceros silvestris | reverse complement strand
GGTCTGGGCTGTTGTAGTGCCGGGGTCGGCCAAGCCGGTTTCCTATTGTTCCGGTGGCAAAGTGCTTGTGGCTGAATAAATCCCAGCGTCTCGCTTGGCCTGCGCTGGACCGCGGTCTCCAGCTGGCCGTGCTCATCCTCACCCTCAGAAGGAGCTGTGCTGTGCGCAGCGCTAGGGCTGGAGCGCTCACGTACCCCAGCGCGAGATCCTGGGAAGGGCAGGGAACTGCCCACCGCAGCAAGAAACCTGCAGCTTTTTGTTGGTCACAATGAGGAGCTGGAGGGGCTGTCAAAGGCGCTCCTGCTGCGGACGCTGTCCTGCCTGACAGGAGAGGAGCGAGCGAGGCACGTGTCAAAATGCAAATAAAGGGCTATTGCTGGTCCGTATGAAGAGGTTCTTTGACCTCCGCTGGGTGCTTCTCTTTAGCCACCACAAATGGGCATGTAGGGAGACGGCTAAGAGCAGATGTCCACATCCTATTTCTCTGATACTTCCGCAGCTCTCAGTCGTTTGGGGGTTTAGGCTCTTCCGGAGCTAGTTGGACTTCCATGTTTTCAGCTTGTACTTACCTAAGTCTTCCCTGCCCATCCTCAGTTTGTTTTTAATTACTAAATTTGTCAATATAATTAAAGCTTGTAGCATTCCAGTCAAGCTTCTAAAGGTAACATTCTTCTCTAGCAGATATTTTGTCATTTTATCTCTTATTTTTGTCCTGCCAGTTATTTTACTAAGTAACATAGAATTGATCCTTTGACGTTTCTGTCCTGTGTGGGAGCCCCTCACTTTTTTTGCTGCAAGCGTATGAAGAATATATTTGTCAGTTCATATGTAAAAAGTTGGATGGGAAAAGTTAACTAAAACTACTAAATTTTGATTGGGAAGGGAGTTATCTTTTTGGCAGATCATCGTTTTACAACCAAATATGAAGATCGGGAGCTGTTTTGAGATTGTCGTACCATTTGCTGTGTATGACCATGATGGTCTTCCAAGTATTAACACTGGCCTCTTGTACTGGCGCTGTTTCTTAAAATGTTGTTTTAAAGGCTCTAAGTTGTAAATCAGGGGTTTGGAGACTGTAGAAACAGTAAGTTATGTCGAGTCAGTTATTAATCCAGTGCAGCATTTGATTGTGGGGAAATGACTTCAGTGTAATGAAATAGTCTGAAATATTGGTAAGGTTCATGAGAATGTCAGGAAGCTGCATCCAGCTTTAACCCTAGAAGCCTCGAGCCTGATACAAGATTTTTATTGTACGTGCATTAGATTTTTGCACATAGTTTTGAGAAGGTTTTCAGTGAAAACTCTTTCCTTAAGAACACTGTAAGTTTTAAAAATCATGCCATTACACGCATAGCCATGAAATCATAGCACAGTTAAACCACTAATAGTTTGTTACATGTAATCTTTACCATTATGCAGGGTTTTTTAGGAATTTAATAGCTTTGGATTAAAAAGTTACTAAACTTAGATTATTCTTTTTACCTTTTACAAGAAAGGCTTTTTTCCAGTAAAAATGAAGAGATTGAAAATGTGAATGTTTTGAAGAGGTCTTCAAATCTTCTTTTCATCCCAAATATATAACGCTTTAAGCTGAGTAAGAAAGTAACTCACTCTGTTAAATGTTAAAAGACTCCTTCAAGAATTTAGAGCAGAGCAGGCGGCATAAAGCTGGGGCCCCACCAGGTGGTGCTGGTGGAATATATTTGATGGTAGTTTAACAGGACTTAAAAGATGCCTTAACAAACAGGAATGAGACGGGCGCCGTACCGGCAACTTGCTGTTTGTGCGATTACAGAGAAAACTGAAATGCTGTGCGGTGGCTTTGTGGTTGGGCGGTTTTAATTTTTGAAAGTTGGTTATAGATGCTGAGGGGGAAAAGCTGCTCTGTCAGGTGGCTCATGTGGGAAGCAGCCAGGATGGAGGCAGAGTCCCAGATTCGTTACCTGCTTTTTTGTTAATTCACAGAGCGGTTTATGAGGCTTGTCTGTTCATGCACTCTAAGCATAGCATGGCCACTTGCTTATTTACCTACTACATTTTGACTTGAAACAGCAAAAGAATGTTTTAGTGATGTTGTTCTAACTGTTAAGGTTTTGGTCAGTGCAAGAATCTTTCCTCTCAAGGACTGCACAGAAATAAGGATCTCATTCTCTGAGGAGGTAGGGCAGTCTCCTTTTCTACCTTAATGCCTTACATGGCTTAAGTCCAAGTAGAAACAAATTATAGTTCTGCAGATGCACAGATTTTTGGATATTTTTTACCAACTCCTATGAAGGCTTACTTGGGGCTGTCTAAACTGTAGCTTTTTAACAAGAAGGGGGAGGTTAGGGAACAGCGTGGACTGCAGTAGTTTGGAATTAATTCCTATTGCTTACTGTTTTGAGCAGGTTTGGTTTTGTCTTAATGTGCCATGATATAAAATACATATATTCCTTGAAAGCATGACGTAGAGCATTTTACAGCATTAAATTAGCTTAAATTGTCCTATATAGCATTCTCCTTTTAAAGAGAAATACTAGAATTCGGAAAACAAACTAACAAAGTGTCTGTGAACCAAAGTGACTGTGTCCTGTCTAGTCAAAAAGCAACTTCCAGAACAACTGCGGGGGGGAAAAAATTCCTCAAACCTATTTTGCTTGGAATCTTAGTATTGTGACCAAGCTAAACGTTTTAGCGTTGTGTGTGTGCCAGTGTCACATCAGTAACCACCTCCCTGCAGCTAAAACCAAACTAAACGAAAGCAGATGGCAGCTGCTAACAGGTCTGTAAGAGTTTGGGTGACTGTGGTCGACCGAACCGGAGGATGATTTCCTTGGAGCTTGTGGCCCTACGCAGTTCCTGTGGGTAACAAATGGATGTAATGTCTGCGCTTTACTGTCTTAGGTGCCAGCAGTATGGGGCTCTGCGTGAGCAGAAATTCCTCCTCCTCTTCTACACCAAATACTTCACAGAATAACTGCGTGCATGTACAAAACCATCTCCGAGGGGATGCCACACATCCAGTGTGTGCCGCTTCTGAACGCGCTTTTTATATCCCGTTTTCCTCCTTGAGAATTTTTTACTTGGCTGTTCCTCCTCCTCTTCTCCCCTGTGTACAAATGTTCTTGCACTTGAGGAAAGGAAATGTGCTCCTCTCAACTGTTTCTCTCTCCCATCCTGAGTTTAATTTTATTCATTTTAGCAAGGAGGTTTTGCAGTACCTACCATAAAATTGGGGACGATTCACTGGCTCCCGTAGAATGACAGCATTATTGCGATCCTCTCGCTTCTGAGAGTTGTCAGCGTGGCATTAATGAGAATCAATCACGTGTCAAGTGTGGTGTAAATCCCATCCAGGTCACTTTGCTTTTCCTCTGCACAAAACACTGGTAAGGATCTAGAGAAAAGATGTGTGCGGTAATTCAGTTGTGCAAGGCACTGATTTTTTGTTTTTTAATCTAAGTGTAATATTAGTGTATTAAATTTAGAAATTGTGAGAGGTGAACTTCTGGATCGGTTTGAATACAAAGACTGAAGAGCGATTAGTGCAAAGCTGGTAGAAGTATGTGCCAACATGTGGATTTCTGGAAGCAGTATCCAAAAATGGAGCACTTGCCAGCTGCTGCCTTTATAAGGTGTGAACAGTTTAAGAAATACATTCTGCTGCATTGTGCTTTAAACGACCTGTTCCTCAAAAATCAGCTTGAGGAAGCTTCTGTGTGAACATCCTCCTTTTGCAGCATCCTCCTTTTTGTGATGTGACCATATTTCTGAACTCTGTTACAGGACTGTTTTCTGAATGTCGGTTATAGTGAAGGAACAAATCTTTTAAGAGATCCTGTAAATAGTTTCATTTTCTCTTGCCTCGTTCAGCTGGTCTGAGCAATATTCTGCTCTGATAAACGGGTTGTTTGAACGGGTCTGGAGTTAACACAAAAGAGAAGAGGGTTTTATTCTGTGTATTTATTGAAAGGTCCAGCCTGTCTGTAATATTGAAAAGTTCTTTTCAGTAGCTATAAAATCTGATGTGTGTGTACAGCGCGCTACCAAATTCCAGTTTTGATTGGGGGGGACCTGTAAAAACAGCAATAAGAAACACTTACCTTTTATATCTGCATTTTACACTAATTACTCTTAACATGCTTGGAACACGGAATGGGAATGTTTTATCCCTGAGCTATTGCCCAGCTTTTTCTAAAGGGAGAGATTTCTAGGTATCAGTGTCTTTGTGTAAAAATTGACCTATTAAATGTTCATAAAAGGAAAATGTAGAGTTAATTTTAAAACCAAACAAAGCAATGATTTTTATTATAAGGTCTGCTGCTTCACGACTGTGGTTTCCCTCCTTATGGCAAAGATAAGGTTATTCTGAGAGCACAATATTAAAAATAAAAATAGTTTGGAAACCGACAGTTCTACTCTCCAGTGCAGTAGCTGCGCGATGCCTTAGTTATCAACCTGAAATTCAAGGTCTGTTGAAGTTATCTGAAGAAATATACTGTTGATTCAGTGGTGTCAAAATTTCGCAGTTGAAGATAAACTTACACTGCGAATACTCGATTGCCGTTTTCTCTGGAGTGGAACCGGAGCACTCCAGGGTTTTTTAATTGTGTTGTGATTTGAACGGGGGAGTTTAGCGTCGTTGCTGAAGGAGTCTGAGGTGTGCGGCAGAGACGTGAACCGTAGTTCAAGTTACTGAAGACATGCAGCATGTGGGGGATTTTTTGGTGGTTTTTTTTTTCCTTTGGGGAAGGCAGTGGGAGCCGGGAGAAGACAGTGTTAAATGCCACCGAGACGGGAGCTGCAGCTCTGCGGCTCGGGCTGGCTCCTGTTGGGGTTTTTCTGAGTATTTTAGGCAGCACGTTTAGGCAGTGTGTGTGCACACTCATGACTTGGCTTTGTGTCTTCATTTAATTGATGTTAGACTTTAGGATAGAGGTGTTCATAATGAAATTGCCAGGTAGGTTTTTGTTTTGTTTACGGAGGCTGGTTTGCTTATTTACTTCTGGTAACACTTGTCTGGGGTTCATTTTCTCCCCTGTAAGGCTACAGGGGCTGATACGCACTGTGCGTATTTATACTAGGGCAAGAATCAAAAAAGAAGGGATGTTGCAGGTGAGGGAGGGGTGTTTTGGTTTAAATGAAGATCTTTTCTTTCTCAGTGCTGCCTTAATTTAGCTGATTTGAAAATATTTTTTAAACACGAGGCTTTAAAAAACCCTCAGATATTCAAAGTCACTTGCTAATCCTTTAGTTGTGTGGTGTTTTAATTATTTCCCATTTTATTTTTCAGCATTGTCAGTGAAGCGGGAGCATCTATCTACAGCGTCAGTCCAGAAGCGTCCAAGGAAATGCCAGACCTTGACCCTAACCTGAGAAGTGCAGGTACAAAGTGTGCTGTGTTTTAGCACCACTTCAACACAGAGCTCCGCTCCCAGTTCTCAGACTGTCATTTATAACATTAAGTATAATAGTAAAAAGTATAAAAAGGGAAGGGTCTGGATGTTTTGTTTCTGAACTTGTATCATGTCACACTGGAACTCCTAGGTATGGCATCATCTCCCACCATGGTCTGTGCTGTGAAGGGCCTTGGGGATGTGTTCCTTCCACGGGCTGGTACAGGAGAGTTTATGGGGATTAGTTCAACCAACACATGTGCATCAACTTTTGCAGCTGGGCATGTCCATGGCCACGAGAACTAGACCCTCCCTCTCTTCTCTTGTCCCTTGTACATACACAAATGTCTCTAACGATAATTAAATGCTTCAAGGGCTAGGAGGAAAGGTGAGAGTCGACCGGATAATTAAAGGCGTGCCTTCACTGCGATCGCTTCAAAGTCTTCGTGTAGCTGAATAGAGTCCTCAAGAAATTGTATCGAACGTGAGTTCTTAAAAAATCATCTACTTCAGCACAAATGTCACCGAGGTATGACACAGCCCAGCCTCCTGGCAATGTGCAAGTGTTGCCACTGGTATAATTCCCAGTGTTTGGTTAAAGAGTAGCCTGTAAAGATCAGATTCCCAGCAGTTCCGCTGGTGTCCAGATTCTGCTCCTGGATTTGCTTCCTTGGGAGACAGCTGTAGGGGCAGCTCGGACGTTATTTCTGCATTACTTCATTTGTGTGGTTTTGTTTGTGGGTCTTTTTGTATTTGTTTTTATCCACCTCTGGTTTTTATTTTCTTGGTTTTCCTGCAATTTGCTGTCATGCTTAATCGAACTGAGCAAGTTTGAAAATGCAGGAACACTCGTGTGTAAGTTTGGTTTTTTTTTTCCAGTCAGAATCATACTGTTCTTAATTTCACCGTTACTCTAGCAGGTTACTGGCCTGGAAATCCTTAGGAAGGTGTAGAAGTAGATCCGCAGAAAACAGTTCTGAAGTTACCTGGTATTTGGGGGTAAAACTTGCTAGAATTCCCCTCGTTCCCCTTCCCTCTTATGTGCATGGAAGGGAGAAAGGGATTTGTGTTAACCTGATGTTCCAAGTGAATTTTTTAACAGGAAAATTCCTTAAAGGTCCGTGTCAGCCCTTCCCTTTGCAGGACGGGCCTCTCGCTGCTTTCTGCGTGACTCTTTCCTCCCTGCCTGTGAACCAAGTCCGCTGGGATTGTTTCTGCCCTGGGCCCCAGAGGTTTTGAATGTGTCATGGTATGGCTGGACTGAATATTAGGCATGTGACATTCCTCTGTTTGTGACAGATGCCACGAACTTTCCCTCAGGCCAAAGCTTTTCATGTTGCTGATATATTATATGGGGGGGTTAGAATTGTGTAAATGAACAGAGAAACACTGAAAAGGAGCAAGCCTAATTATTAACTCTTTTTGAGATGTACATGATTTTCCTTTTTTCTGAAATTAAGTTTTGAATGTCTTGAACACTTTGTGCATCAGATACAGTAACTGCAAATCAAATTCGTAGTAGGTGACCAATTTCAGTATGAGTTACCTGGAGTTCCTAACTTCTCCATTATTGCTAGGAATGGCTTCAGGCATGACTGAAGTGTCGTTGTATCTGGTTTGAAAAGCGTCAGCGGTTTTAACATGCCTCAGCGGTACAGCGGAGGGGAGAGAAACTGCAAAAGGGTAGGGTAGAAAGTGAAGAATAGCTGCGCAGTCCCATGGGTGTCAGCTGTTCTGGAACCGACAGCCAGAAGGGTGTTTATTACCACAGAGACTTTCTAGAAGTTTTAGACATTCTTCTTCATGACTTTTGGCGTCAATTTGCAATTAGCCGCTCTAAAGCTGTGGACATTTTTGTAAAGATAAACAGAAAAATGTGATATAACATCGGAGGGGAACATTAACCAATTTTGGGGGTTTTGCAAGCTTTTTTCTTGACTAGTTTTTACTTCTGTACTTCTGATTTTCCTTTAATTTGCAGCAAACAGCAAAGTGACGTGGTGTCAAAGCTGCCTTGCTTTTTGTTTTAATTGTTGTGTTACATCATGTCAGGCTCTGCACTTACACGATAGCGTTTAGTACATTAAAGGAAGCTGACAGCTGCATGATGAAGTGTGACATTTACGGTTAAAGTTAAAGCTACAGCTGACGTGAGGTACCTGTGATCTTAACGCAGTTTGCCACTTTAACATTTTTCTCAGCATCAACTTGATGGAAGGGTTTGGGGTTTGTTGAATGATGCAGGTAGGCCCGTGGTTGTCCATCAGGTACCCGAACACAGCGATGCACATTATAGGAGAGCTTGCTCTCGCGTTTCGTGATACGACCTCTCTTGTATTTCCAGTGCTGTTTAGCAACTGTTTGCAGTGAGTTTTCACTTCCTACGGAGAAGTAGAAGACATCAATCCTGGTAACAGTACCTTATTTCTCTGGGGCTGAGTGGTGTATGTAGGGGGGAAACCAGCAACCTTTAGCATTTCTTGGGGGTGCTACTTCAAAATATTCCTTCAGCCAAGAACTCAGCTGGTTATTTTTTCTTTCCCCTTTGAGCAGTGTTTGAAGGTCATGGATGACATGGGTTTATAGTTAAGGATTGAGAAGGATCTTATTCTAAATGAATGGCGTGTGTACGCACTACAGCAGGAAGTCTGTATAGTCACGTATACAGCACTTTTCACCAAAGTTGCCCTTGCTTAAAAAAGCACCTTGTTTCTTAAATGATTTGCTGATTTACAGAGCAGAGAATAGAACAGCCCTTCAGAGAGGGCTCCCTTCGTTCTGGCACTGGACAGCATCATCTCCTAGTATCAATTCTTTACTGTGAATCAGGTTCTTTAACACTTTTATAGCATCAAATCAGAATATTTCATGAAAATGCAGAAGTGTCTGTACTGCTACTCTAATTCCTATGAAATCTTGTGGAGTGGGACTCAACTAAGTTAGATGGTGAAGATCCTGATGAAACCTAGTTACTTGTGTTTGAGTAGAGCGACAGTCTGATGGTCCTTGTAGGATGGAGGAGCAGAACAGCCATTTCCCAGCCTCACAGAATTAGGCAATGAGAGGCTTCTAGGCCAGAGCAGCGAAACCATTTCCTACGTGATAGGCTGAGGAGGTTCAGCTGCTGCAGATCAGGAGGGTTCTGCCTGGAGAACGAGCCACTGGAGTCTGGTAACGGAGGCTTGTGGATGAATTTGTGGCCGGATTGCAGCCTGACAGAGAAGGAGGTGCAATGCTTGCTGGAGTTCTCTTCCCACAAGCTGTGCCTAAGGATGGGCTGAAGATTTGGGGTGGGAATTTTTGTAAGGGAGAATGGACACCCTAAGGAGAGTGCTTAGCAAGCCTCACCTTTGTGCAGGTGGTTAGTACGTGTGCCCTGGAGGCTTTGTGACTGCGGGCGCTAGGGTTAGTGGAGAGGTAGCGAGGGAGCTGCGGGGCGGAGCGGGTGGCTGCCGTTCTCTTTCTGCCCTGGCATGTGTTCTCTGGCTCTCCTTTAGAGAAGAAGGCAAATACTTACTCTGGTGTTTTTTTCAGAAAGCCGTCAAATTCTCATTTCCTTGGCTGTCCTGTTTGTTCGTTAGGGGGTTTTGTTAGGTTTGGGGTGTGTTTTCCTGAGCTACCTTCAGCCTATCCCTTCCTGTTTAACCTTTGAGTAGCTTGTATTTCTGGCGACTTCAGGTAGGAGTTTTTCTGCTGTGACTTGTCCATAAGATCTTAAATGACTCTAGGTCTCTCTGGCTGAGATTTGCTTGTGCCTTTTCTGAACAGAAGGCCTGGATGCGAGTTTCCCTTTGAAGTGGCTGGAAGTGCTGTGCTCAGTGACCTGTCAGCTGCCTTGCAAGTGTTCCAGTGATCCTCCTTGCCATTAGTTGTCTGTCATTACCGAGCAGCTGAAAAGCCTGTCTGGATGTGGTACTCTTTGCACAAATAAAAGAAAAAAGCTAAACTTCTTGGTGATGACAAGCACTACTCCCTCAGACATATGGGCTCAGAGATCAGCATGGACCTGGTTTTGGTTGCTGTCACTGGGCCTGTGAACTCTGGGTTTAGATAGTTTCCCACAGGTTGATATCTCCTTTGTTTTACCTCTCTCCTGTCCTATATTCTTCTGCCCAAGGGTTTATTTTGAAATATATAGAAAGTGTAAGCATGTATGACTTGCATTGAAGGACTGACACACAGACGGGGAATTTATGTAGTCCCTGGATGCCTGGGAACTTTTAAAGGTACAGTCAGCTAGTGATGCTTTTGTTGTTGTCCTTGCTACAAGGAGGATAAAGGATGCACCAATTGTTTGGCACGTGCTCCTATCAGAGTTAGGTTTGTTTTTTTTTTTTTTTTTTTTCTCCCTCTCCCTTTTTTGAGGGGGCTCA